>NW_019524925.1:69040-136749 GCF_002814215.2 Seriola lalandi dorsalis
TGAGAGAATATGAGAGTGGGGCACAGGCAGCCATTATAAGTCAATTAATAAACTACCTTTGAGCCATAAAGCGGGTGAAAATCAGAAGCCCTATTCGTTATGCTGTGAAGTTAAAAACAAAGGGAGGGCTAGAGAGGTGGAGGATGAGAGGTTTGGGACAGCATATGGAGCAGATGAAAAGTTAAAAGTCTTCCTCACTAACATTTTGTGAAGCTGACACCCAGGAATCGTATCCCAAGTGACAAAAGCATTGATAGAAAAATTCAAAAATTAGATCTGACATAAATAATATTATGGTTTCTGACCCAGTTTAGCTCACATGATGATTTTTCTTTGCAAGTACTGATACTGCGTCTTCCCCCTCTCTGACGACTGGCTTTTTACCCTGGCTTCCAGTGCAGCCAGGGTAAATAAACAAACTAGTCTTAAGAACTAGTTCTGTTGGAGCATCACTCACAGCCCTCAGGCTGTGGTATGCCTATCAATGGGTACCACAGTACCACAGTCGGCCACTGGGGGAACATTGGTAGTATGACATTTTTTGGCCCCAGAGGTTGCTGCTTGGTTCTGACTGACATTAGCACTTCTTTCCTTTCAATCAGACTCTGTGATCATAGTAGATACGGTGCAGATACGCTTTGCCAATTTTTATATAGCTACATTGTGGTTAAAAGGACATACAATGTGCAAACAGTTAAATTTGGTCTTATTGGTTTGTTTCATCCACTGACAGTTCACAGGAGAAAGTCTTGAACAGAAAATGAAAGCTGCTCGAGGGGTTTATTATTATTTATTTCAGCTTAATGAAAACACTCCTATCATCTCACCGGACTAATTACCATTCTCGGTCATCACCTTAACTGTAATTACATGGACCTACTTGTTTCAGACCAACACAAACACGTCATGTTTCTTTACTTCTTTAAACCAAACTCATTTACTGACAGTTCACAGGAGAAAGTCTTGAACAGAAAATGAAAGCTGCTCGAGGGGTTTATTATTATTTATTTCAGCTTAATGAAAACACTCCTATCATCTCACCGGACTAATTACCATTCTCGGTCATCACCTTAACTGTAATTACATGGACCTACTTGTTTCAGACCAACACAAACACGTCATGTTTCTTTACTTCTTTAAACCAAACTCATTTACTTCCAACCTTTGGTCTAAACTTTGATCTAAATATTCATCAATATACTGAAGTTTTCCCAATGTCAGTTCATTACCAACTCTCCCTCTGGCAGTGAATTAAAATGCCCTCTCCATATTCATCAGCTCTCACATCGATCATTGCTCATCACGACTGATTGACAATTAGCAGGTAAAATAAGCAAAGCTACAACTTGAACATGACAATTAATAAAGAAACAAAGGTTCAAAGAGGAGTAATGTCGATGCTAAAGATGCAAAAAAATAGTCCGTCCAAACAAACACAGGAGTCTGAGAGCAAAGGTCTGAAAAGAGCTTTATCCATGGGGAACTTTTGTGAAGTTGAATTATTGAAGAGAGCTGGGCTGTCAAACTCATCCAGGCTTGAATCTCCATCAGTTTTAGAATTATAGGTTGGAGTTTGTTGTGTGTCATATTGATCTGCTGGCTCCATTCATGTCATGGTGTCGCCCACACCGCCTCCCCTCTTCCCTCTGTTCAGCCTCTGATGCTTGTCCATACTCCTTCACAGAATATCCCTTCAGCTATTTTCCATACCTGCTTCACCTGCTTTAAGCCCCCAATTCAGGGGCTGGATGTGACTCATGATTGTGTGTCCTCCAAAAGTCCTAAAGACCAGACAAAAGGGCAATCTATAGCAGCAGCGTTTCTGGGGTGTTTTTTCCTAATTCAAGGCTGTATATCATGCATTATTATTAACATCAGTTACAATCAATTCAAACTGAGGCTACGCTACTCATCCATCTAACAGAGTGATTAAGCATCCAACCAAATGTTACAAACCTACGTTCAAACAGAATGCAGAGTGAAGTTTGATTGTGTAGAAAGTCAATAGAGAGATACAAGGAGATGCAAACTCTCCCATAGTGGTGCAAATTGATGTGAACTCGTGTCTGCACGAGCTGAAAATTCTCACTCATTCTTTTATGAACGTGCTTCAAAAACATAAGAGACGAGAGAAAAGAGGAGAGAGAGAGACTTGAGGGAAAAAACAGAGTTCTGCATCGAGTCAGAGGCTGAGCTGAACACAGATACACAGACAGACTCTCAAAGACGGTTAGTGCGTCTGCTGTTAGCTAGCAAATGCACACAAACGGTCCAGTCGTTAAATTTACATGAATGATGGAAGGTTAAACTGAGTCTATTTTTTTCATCTGGTGCACTTAATGATGTGTAATCTTGACGCGAAGACGTTAAAAACATCACAAACGTCCCGCTCCTTATCTGTTGTGAACTTATCAACTATACAGTGACTGATCATTGTGAGCTTTCCAGTATAAATATGGACATATAGACAACGCTGTTCATTTCCTTTATACTCCTAATGGAAGTTACAGAAGAACCAATTTTGTCCATTGAGTTTCTGATGTTATGCAGCCTGGTGAGGTGAGGTCCTCTGCTGCAGACAGGTCAGGTGGTTAGATGTGGAGTCAACAGGTAGATGCTTGTGCACTGTTGATGTCTCACATCTGGTGTAAATGTGTGTTTAACACTGCATCTCCAGACTGACTGACTCTGTAGCCGTGTCCCAAGTCAGGGGCCGCATCCTTCGGAGGTAACCGAATGTGTCCCAGTATGGAACTGTTAAAGCAGGTTCACTTTAACACGACAGTCAAAAAAGTAGAGTAGAATTTCATGATGCACAGTTTTACAGTGTGAGTCGTGATATGACTCACCACATGGACAACTGGCAGGTTAATAGTATATAAATCCATTTAACTTCTGCACTACTTTTCAGTAACACTATGACCAGGCTGCAAAACAGTGGACTTTATGTCTGATGTAAGTTATTTACCTCCTGCAGTGTGTTTGCACTGATACATATATTTACCTGTAACTGATAATCACATGAATGCAAATTCCTGGTAAATGAGTTGACGAGGAGCCACTAAGAACTGACTGGTGCACAGTGGATTACACCTCTGGTGTATAACTATGGACTAAGCTTCACCTGCTCTTATGCTTTTATGTTATTTCTGGTATTGTAAATTTTGTGTTACAGTGTTTGTTATTGTTCTGCCTGATTGCTAATTTGTGCTAAATGTACAATATAAAGAAACTTTTGGACTTGTTTATATGAGCTGCCAATTATGAGCCTGTTTATTTGACCTCTGAACCTCAGTCTAATACCAGAAACCTGACCTGTGGCTGCATGACTCACCTGTCCAACCTGCAAGACAGTGACAGAAGCCAGTCACTGGATCACAGCCATCGCAGTTGACGCAGTCACATTTCTCTCGGCAGTCCAGCCCATATGATCCCTCCTAACAACAGCAAGAGCACAACACACGCAAATATATAAATGCACCTTTAATACACATAAGTCTTAATGTTGCTGTTCCTATTGAGGAACAATGTTTTCATATATAAGAAAACACAAGTGGTGTTTTAACAATTTAAAACCAAACAAAGATTAAGCTGCTTGCATCTTCTTGTGTCTGCAAAACATCACTGTGGCTTGTTTCTCATGTGAGAAAGTGAGTGGATGCCTGAGTGGGTGACTGAACATTGAATAAAGACAAACTACGGCTGCCATGGCCACTCACAGGACACGGTACATCGCAGTATTCGTCCCTCCAGCCCGGGGAGCAGGTGCAGGTTCCATTGACGGGGTCGCAGGCCGCTCCGTTGGCACACTGACATGTCTGATTGCAGCTCAGTCCCCAAGTGCCGCTGGAGCACGGGATGGAGCAGTCCACACCCTGCCAACCTGGAAACACAGTGTCACAGAGAGACCATCAGTCCGTTATTTGAGTCAGGGATGCGGCATGTATTGATAATATCAGTGATGATAAGAGTTGATTTATGTTCATAGTTTTGGACATCGGTTATGATAATATTGTGCTCATCAAAGTAATTGCTGAGATCAGGGAACAAAGCAACATCGCTCTGACAGACTGTAAACAAGCCAAAACAGATTATGTGAACCACTTATTTTGGAGGATCGAACTGAAAGTGATGGCTCCAGACATGTAGGAACACTATGACTGTGTATAACTACACTGAGTTCAACTGTCAGTTGCGAATGATGATGTTTACAACCCCAATTGATTATTGCAATAAGAACCGCAAGTGGCTTAAAAAGAAAAGTCATATTTTTTAACACACACAAACTATTGACGAATATATGAAACTCCTGATGGGCAACAATCTTTTATCAGAAAACATTCTCATAGATGAATTTAACTGTCTTGACTTAAGTGGGTTATCCTAGTGAAATTAATGATGAAATTAATTTAACTTGAATGTGTATTAATGTTTTTTTTTTGCTTTATTTGAATGTAAGTATCTTGTTTTAGGAATAAATGTAGGTGGTAGGCTTGGGTTGATATTCAATAATGAAATCGTGATATTTCCCACCATATGGGATATTTTTTGTAATATCAATTTTTTTTTGATCTGATGAGTCCGATCCTCGAATAAAATAAAATAATTATATTATTTTATGTTATTACGTTAAAAAAACATAATAACATTGTATATCCACGACATTTGGGCTGGACTGTATCGAGACATTCAATTTTGGATAACACCCAAACCTAGCAGTAGGTGTTAAAGTCCTAAAAGTATATTGAACTGTATAGATAAACAGATGTTTTCTCTACAAGCATCTATAGTATAAAGACTGTCACATTAACATAGCAAACACACGGTTGATAATCAATCTGAATAATTTGCCTCTAAGTTTCCCACTCAGTGGTTTTAAAGGAGAAAAAGAAATAAGAGTTTACAGGGTGAAGACAGACACCCACTTGTTCTAGCCAAAGCTCTCAGGCCTCTGGTTCTGCCTCAGATGTCTCTCCACTTTAATTACCCATGTTCCCCATGAGGTTCAGTGGCGCATTAATATTTAAAGATGCTGATATTGAGAGATATTAAGCAAGTGAAGTGGAGAACAAAATAGTAAAAAGGAAAAAGTTCTGGAGGCAGGTACTTTTACAGTTGTTCAGGGTCAGGAGTTGAGAGAAGGGTTAGGGTTTCTGGCTGGGAGGAAAAAAAATCTTCTCAAAATCGCATTAATCAAACATAACCTCAAAATATCTACTGCTGCACTGATACTAAGGATGCAATTAATGATCATTTTCATTATCAAATAATTTGCCCATTATTTTATCGATTAGTCAATCATTCATTTGGTATGAAAAAACAAACAAACAAAAAAAATGAGTTTGCTAAAGCCAGTCAAATAGCTTGTTATGTCCGACCAACAGTAAGAAAGTTATTCAGTTTATTTTGACATGATGTAGAAAAGCAGCAAATCCTCACAATTAAGTCTCTGCAATTAGAGTATCATTAATTCTTAATAAATGATTTAATGTATTTAGCATCTCTCTGTCAATCAATAGTTACAACTTATCTGTTCATTGACTAATTGAGGTCTGAAGGAGAGGATAAAAGAGACATGTAAAAGTGAAAACGACGCAATACTCAAGATTTTAAAGGAATTTATTCTCCCACAGAGGAGATAAGAAAAGTGAAAAGGCAGCCGTGGAGCCGAGAGATTATTCTGAAACTAACCACAGTTTGTAAAATGGTTAAAACCCCATCTGAAACCCCCAGAATAAAGAGCAAAACAAACTCAAATAAAATCTATGAAGAGGCGGAGACATGATTTTCCACCTACAATAGTAGAAAACAGACTGAAAAGCAGAGCAGTTTCAGGTGAAGTTGTGCTTTGAATGAGAGCTGTTGCACAAGCTCAAATTAGGGTCAGAAAGATTTTGAGTTTGTAGAGTGATGCTCACAAATAATTCCAAAGTTTGTAGCTGTAAATCAACCTCTGTAAACCTGTGAAATAAATCTGCAGGAGAAATTTAAGTTTGTACTTTTCAAGGTGTTTATTAAGCACTATAGCAGAAAGACTATAGGAAGTCAGACGAGACAGTGTATGGAGTGACAGAGCCCATATAGGGAGAAGGTCGTGGTGGACGACTTTCCCCCAGGACACCGGGGTTCAACTCCAGTATGATTCAAAAGTTGCTATTAATTTATTTTAAGTCTTAGTTGAATTATATTAAGTTTTCAGTCACAGTTTGGTTTGGTTTTGGGAACTAAACTACTCGGTTACATTTAGAAAAAGGTTGTAGTTTGAGTTAAAACAGACCCTTTTCTGCCAGAACTGCTCTCATGTGACTCACTGAAGTGGTTCAGGACAACCTAAAACCCAGGTGTACATATTATTGTTGGTTACAGACACCTGGGAGCAAATAGCATCCTTTATCTCGTCACCCTTTGGGGGGGCTTTGGGGTTGGGACCCACTAGGCTAAAGTACCAAACTGAAACATCTAATAATGTCATATACAGCATATACATCAGTCACAGGGGACATGTTAGATTTGCTTTTAATACTACTTAATACCTTCCAAAATCCACTGAGCATCATAAACCAATGAACTCTAACAGTGTAATGGAGGATCATGGAGCTCAACACAACCTTCTCTGCAGATGCAGGAGCCGTCGACGTGTGAGCAGGAGATCTCGTTGTGGCAGGAGCACGACGATGTGCAGTTGGTCCCATACAGGCCAACAGGACAGCTGATAGAGCAGTCGTCACCCTGGAAACAGTTAACACACACACACACACACACACAAAACAGAAACTATCAAATGTAACAAACTCTTTCTTTTATAGTGTTTACTTTTACTTATTTTGTATTCCACCTCTACTTCTAATTTCTTTATCAAATCAATAATGATTTGATTTGAAGTTTATTACATGCTCTGCACTGCTCTAACTTACAGGTCCAACTAAATGTTTTCTTATTTTACACAAGTCTGAGGATTATAAAGGACTCATTTAATGTTAAAGTGAAATATAAATTATTTGAACGTGTCAATATTTTCATAGGTGCAAGTTTACACTTCAACATTTTTTACACTAAATCTGTTTTAAGCCTTTTTAAAATGAACTTTTTTGTCATACTGTCGCTTTCTTATAATAATAAAGAGGTATAAAAATAATATCCCAGCAGCGTCCTGAGCTCACAAAAAAATAAACAAATAAATATATAAGAATATAAATAATATGTATTATAATAAAAATAGCAAAGACTGAATCAAACACTCATATCACAGACATTAGATTAACAAAAACTTACCAAAAAATCTAAATCTTAAATGTAGTTAAGTAAATGATAACATGGTATGGTGATATCTGTTAGCTCTGTGCCCAAGAGAAAGGTTGTGCAAATACCAGTCAAAATATAATTACAGATATCTTAAATTAAAGTTTTGTCTAGTCATATAGCTATGGTGAATATCTGTCAAAGTCGAAATCTACTGAGAGATATCTTACAAATGTATACGAGCCAAATCAATTCCACTAAAAAACAGCAATTGCTGATCAAAGTTTATTTATTACATTGATTGACTGATTGATTACATAAAAAAATAAAGAAACAGACATAATTAAGATGATATAAGCAAATTCATAAAAGCATACACATGACATTATATATAAATGTATATGTAAACTGTAATAAAGAAATGCCAAACTACATTTGTGGTGTCAGTGTCTCCAGAACATATTTACCAGACAGGGTTGATTTTTCGTCTATGAAAATGGACCCATATCATTATTGTTTATTTCATGTGTTTATGTTTTAAAGGTCCTATAATGTATAAAGTGAAATCTCCATGTCTTTTTTGATTGTAAAGCAGTTCTAGGTTTTATATTAATAAAGTATCAAAGCACTCAGTCTATAAAGAAATGCACGCAGCCTGTATTCAGAAACTGAGACTTACAACAAGCATGTTACAACAAAGCAGTCACCGCCCTCAGCCATGTCCCAAGCCCCGCCCACCTGCACCCACCATCCAACCTTGCAGGATTTGGTTTCTCTGAGTGTTTACCTGAAATCTGCTATATTTTTATTCAAATCACTCAGAAAACAGTGAGCCAATCAGAGGAGAAGCTCAGAGCCTCCTCTCTTCTGATTGGCTCACCGACCTGTTGTTACTAGAGCTCCAGAGAGAAGCCTGAGAGAGGACATGTGAAACTACATTAAGACTGATTTTGGTTCTTAAAACCTTTAAAACAATTACTATCGGATGATATATTTTTTACCATTTTTTTCTTTTGTAAGATACCAGATTTTTTAAATCCGAAATTTCAAAAATCTCAAAAAACTGATATTGATTTGGTTGTACTTGTCTTTTTACAATACAACAATACAAAACAAAACAGGTTCCTAGGGCACCCGTCAAACTTGAGGAACATGCTGCTGTGGTAAAAAATAAATAAATAAATAAATAAATAAAAAGGGCTGTATGTGAAATCACCCCCTCATTACTGTGTAGCACAACACACAGTTGCTCCAGTTTTGCTCCATATAGCCCATATATTTCTTACAATGTCGACTACTGTCTGGAAAAAAACCCCCCAAAAAACCCCAAAATTTCAAATATAGAGGGGGAGGATATTTTCTACACTTGCATGTGTTTAGCCACCGTTAATAACATCTTAAAGAACCGTTTCATGAAGACTGTACTGCTCATTCACTGTCTGGGGCTCTTTTATTCTTCATGATACGGCTGGCTAAGATGCATCACTGCTTTTCACCTTCGCCCCCCCCGCCTCAGCCTGACACCAGGGAAACAGGTTTTGTTCAGAGTCCATCTTTAAATTCATTATTAAGTCCATGACTACATTAAATCTGATAGTGAAGATGCAACAGACAGGCACATGTATTATGGAATAGAGAGGCTATCATCACTGGTGGCGTCCCTCACTGGTGGCGTCCCTGCAGAGAAACATGACGTCGATGCTTGTCCAATCAATAGTGGACATGGTCAGAGCAGCGAGACAGACAGCTTGGCATTAGCAGGATGTCTAACCTTATTCTGCGCTGTTAGCATGCTGTGAAATCAAGCTCCACACAACCTGAACCTCCAGCACGCTGTCGCATTGATCAGGACCTTCAACATATAAACTGTGCTAATTAAAGCTGCCTGCTTCCAACCTGCTGCCTTTAAATTGCTATTAATCTAATATTCACAAAGCCAGCCAAATGTGCAAAGACAGGGGAAGAGAGAGGCCTTATTAAAAAGTTGGCGAATTAAGGACTTTTTAAAAAACTTTGTTAATAAATAACGTGTGTGTGGGCCCAATAAGGAAAACCATCAGAATTTCCCTGGGGAAGTAGGAGCTCTAACAAAGTGACCCTTGGAATAGTAAATACGTGTGGATCGAAGGATCCTTATATACAGTACCTATATCATACACCTCTGTATTCAATGAGGCAGCATGGAGCTTCATCATCCTGTTTTTATTTTTCCTACTACAAATTCAAGCTCAAATAAACAAATGTTTTCATATTCATTACATACTCAAATGTAATTAGGCCAGCAGACTATTGGACTTGTAACCCTCTCACATGTTTGTATAGTATTGCTTAAAGTACACTAGCCTCCAGGTGTGAATGTGTGGGGAGTGTGAGTGTGGAGCATTTACAAAAAAAGGATGCTACTCTTAGTACCATATAAGTTGACATTAATCTTAATATTGAGTGAAATCTGTGGAGGTTCTGTATATAGACTGTATATCAATATGGATGTAGCCTCCACGACGTCACCCACAGGTTTCGGAAGAGCAGTTTTGAAGCTCAGAGTGAGCTGCTCCATCATCACCTCCCGGCTAATCCTGGGTGTCCAAGTGTTAAAGATTAACCCTTTTGTTGGCTAATTAGCTAGTTAATGAGCTGTGAGCGCAGTCACAGATACCTGCTAATAAGTGTTAACGTATAAACAAAAGAATACTAGAATTTCACTCACCTCAAAAAAAGACTTCCTAATGTTTTGTTAGTCAATGAACAGCACAACTAGTCATATTATCTGTCTGATATTTTACATGAAAAATCCTCCTAAGGGCACTGACATCGCAAACGCAGCCAAGAGGTCACGTTCAGTGACTCGAATCAGCTGAGGTGATGCCAAGCAGACAGCTAGCAGCTAGCCACTGTACCGCTAGCTAACTCTGACTGCTCCCACGTGTCACTCAAAGCAGGCACGCCATCAATTATGCATAACTTAATAAAATTTGGTGGGTTATATAAAAAATCCAACCCCTGTACAGTTGTCATGGAGGGGGAAATTAGCCATAGAGACCAAAGCTGTTTTTTGTACTAGGCTGCAAACATGCTGTAAAATTGGGCATTTTAACATGGGAGTCTTTGGAGATTGACTCACTTTTGGAGCCAGCATAAGTGGTTATTCAAGGAACTGCAGTTTTTGGCACTTCAGTGTCAGCTTTAGAGATACAAAATTTAAAGTTTGGTCATTTTAGTTCTTGCTTTTTTTCTCAAATAAGTATTAGTGCACTTATACGGTTCTCAATTGATTGTAATATGTGGATTTAATCTGTTAATCTAATCAACCATTAAACAATGAATTCATCTAGAAAGGCGCCTTGTAGAACAGAGTATTTTTCTGTAAGACTTGTTTCCAGGAAAACCCTGTGTAATTCTGTCCTTTTCGGTGAAAGCACTTCCTCCTGGTATGACAGATTTGTTATTGGCTCTGAGTTGCACATGTTTACAGATATTGATCCAAGTGTCCAAATTGGCGACAATACCACATATAAATTCTGTTTAAAGCCAGTTTCTTGTCTACACACTGACACACAGACTACCAAACTGTGAGTTACCAGCGCAGCATAAATTCCCTCTAAATCAATAACACTCCTCTGAGAGCACCATCTATCTGAATTTAGCTGCTATAAACCAAATGGACATTCATCTACAGCGCTCATCCTACTTTCATCTGCTGAAAATCCCTGATGTTCTCAGTCCAATTATCAAAGTCCCTGTCATCTCTCTGCTCCTAGGTGTCTCATCTCCACTCTCCGCTCAGTCACTGCACGATCACTCAACACGCCAGGAGGGCACAGATCCTCACCAGCTACTGCTGCACGCACTACTGAAAAACCACACATACTTACACACACACGGCTACACTCAACATTTCTATTAACACCTGCCTAACCCAAATCTATTAAAAATTATAATTTGACCTTCAAATCTGTCAACTTGCCTCACATTAAGCTTTAATCCTGACTCTAATTGTGACTCTAAATTCAAGTTTTAACTCTAACAACCTTAACAAATGTAAAGTGTAGGCGACTAATATCTTGATGTATCCAAGATCTTGGTATTACACAAAGTTAAAAAATAATAATAAAAAAGAGGACAGTGATGGTGAATAGTATGTACTACAGAAGCCCTGACAAGTGAAATCTTTTCCCTGCCAGGATCATTTTTTAAGTTCTTTTTTAATCTGTAAAAAAAAATCCCCAAAAGGCAATGAAAAAAATTCTGATGAAAAAAAAAAAAAAGACTTAGAAAAATGATCCTGGCAAAAAAAAGAAAAAAAAAAATGTTTTCACTTGTCTCTTGGGGGCTGTTTTAACAGATGAAAAAAAACAGAAAAATGATCCTGGCAAGAAAAAAAAAAAAATCACTTGCCTTTCATAGCTTCCATAATTTACCCATATTGCAATGCACAACAGAAATAAAAGAGTAATATACACATCAGCTGCTAAGGACGAAGTTGAAATGGTTTTAGACACATTTTAAAAAATAAAAAATTAAATAAGATTTCACAGGATCACTCAAGAGCTCACATTCACCCCTGCCTTGGCTGAAACAACACGATATGTTTTTCAAGAGTTAGAGCAGTTTGTGCATTTCTGTGACATCTGTGAGAATTTTGCAACCAAATACAGGAAAAAAGAAAAACCATTTTCAGCTCATCCAAACATGTTATAGACATTTGTTTTGTCTGAAACGGTTTGTTTCATCTTGAACTGACAAATCCAGGAAAACAATAATCTACTAAAACAGTCTAGAAAACTGGTTCCAGACCTCTGAAAACCATCCACAAGTCAGACAGTGATTCACGTTGGTATGTTGTTGTGCTCATTAAAGAACATTTGTTTAGATAAATTAGCCACAAATATGGCGACAATCATGGATGATTTTAACACAGCTGTATATGTTGTTGTAAGTCAGTGTACAGAAATAAAAATGCTAAGAAATTGCAAATAAATTTGGTGGGAGAGATAATCAAAATACTCCCTCCCCCAATCAGAAATCAACATGAAACAAAATGGCTAATCGTTCTAATTTTTTGGCTGAAATGTGAGAGAAATGTCTGTTTATCAACAGGCACATTGTGTCTCTATACCTGCCACAAAAAACACATTTGATCTTCCTTGACCCAAGGCCTAACCTCCAGCAAATTTCACTGAAATCTGTAAAGTAGTTTTTTTAAACATGCTGCTTACCGACAGATGAACAAGCAAACACATTGGGCTAAATGCATGACCGATCCAAACCGTGTGTAAATCAGAAAGCAGCCTAAAATTACCTCAATCTGTGAAAATATCCTGATGCAGAAACCTTAAATATCAAGTTGGTGTAAGTTCATAGTTCACACACACACATACACACATACACTTTCTCACACACACACACACACACACACACACACACACACACACGCACACACACGCACACACGCACACACGCACACACGCACACACGCACACACACACACACACACACAATTACTGCTGACATACACAACAATGTTCGGACTCTGACTCACTCTCTTTGACCTGCATCTGGGGGGTTTGCACCTGCAGTCGCCTTTCTCCATTAAAAGCCATGTAACTCTACGACTAAACCTGCAGAGTCAACAGCACCTGATTAATTAACCTCCACATGTTACAGAGCATGTTCTGCACCTGCTGCTGCAAAGCTAACATGTTATCATTAAATGTTGGTGGAAAAGAACCTTTACTGAAGGTACCACTTCTTCATTATTTATAACAAAGACACCGAGTTTTTGAACGAACAAATCGCCGTCGTGTTTCAGTGTAACTGATTACCAGAGTTTCATACACACATTCTTTAAGGGCTAGAAGCACAACATATTTTTCTTTGTTTAAATATCGTTGTTTTGTATTCAGGAATGAAAAAAGTTTCAAGGTTTCTTTTATTGCTTTATTTGCTATAACTACAGCTTCTGTAATAGACTTAGACTTAAACGTTGGCAGATGTAGAGGAACTGGACTTTATATTTCAGTGATTCATTACATTTCCTGTTCAGCTGGACTTTAGTCACATGCAAATCAGGTAAATGTTTGGGGTTCCCAACGGGAAAAAGGGGCCCCTGCTGGCACGTCATACTGGCACATTTTGCATTGACAGCTACACTGCCGCTGGCCCAAAATCGCATTCAGTGGGGCCCCTGACGATGTGTGCTGTGGCTAGCGTCTACCGATAGCCTGCGTGTGAGGTGTTCAGGGAACATCGGTAAATTGTACTATCTAACATAGTCACAGCTTGTTATTATGGTAAAGCTAAGAGCCAAGACGAGTCCTATTCTCAGATTTATTTCTTAAAAGAGCATTCCACCAATTTTACACACTGACATCAGTTTACTGTTCATGGGGAGCTCTGCTCAACCTCTGAGACCCAGCTGTATAATGTCTTCTGTGGCTCTGAAGGAACTTTGTCAAATGTCAAATATAATGTCAGCTTATTAAGTAACAAGAAATTACTTTTTTCTTTATTTGTCATTACACAAATGCCAAAGTAAGTGTGAGGTCCTTTAGATACCATCATCCAGCAGACTGGCAGATTTTTCCACTTTGATTGTGCATATTGGTCACAAAACACAAAGTTGTTATGTATTTATGTTAAAAATATTAATTATTATTGACCAATATATCATCATGAAACTTTTTTAACTCCCACATATTGATATTTTCCTCAAAAACTTGACAAATTTTGTAGAAAGAAGAAAGTCTAAGTTACAGACTGAAGGAAAGTCATGCACATTTAAGAGACAGAGAGTCTTATGAAAGATATTATTCAGTTGCATTATGGGATATGTACGATGATATACTAGGGACTAAAGTCAGAATATGTCAGCCTCTTCTGCTTCGATTTAAACCATTCTTCTTTTAATGCGTCTTTAGTTTACAAACTTTATGCAAGCCAGCGCCCACATTGTTTCCAAGAAGCTGTTATGCCAAGGTTAATAGCTGTCTGAGCTGAAGATGGTTGAATTTCTTTTTTCACAACTTGTTGCCATGGTTCGCTGAGTGACCACAGCAGTCACAGAAACCACGCAGAGAAATAAGGCAGGTAGCAGTTTTACTGATGTCACTGAATGATACCCTTCTTCAGCAGTGAGCAGCAGATTCTCACGTTGGAACGGCTCAACACAAAGAACGGTGTAGTTCGATAAATGACTTAAAGTTCCCATATTTTATACCTTTCCAGTGTTTCATTTGAAGTGTTGATCCATTAGAAAATATATGGTTTTAAGGAGCAAAAACCACCTCAATGTAGTTTTACATCTCCTCGCTCAGGTTTCTCTCTGAAGCTCCAGCAACAACAGATCAGTGAGCTTAGTGTTTTCTAAGTGATCAAATTAAAATATAGGAGATTTCAGGTAAACACTCTGAAAAACCAAATCCTTCCAGGTTGGATGGTGGGTCTAGGTGGGCGGGGCTTGGGTCATGGCTGAGAGCGGTGGCTACTTTGTTGTGACATCACAAAGTTACAAAAACCTTATACAATATTGGACCTTTGAATAATTAATCAATAATCAGAATATTGGGTGATTCATTTCCTGGGGATCAACTCATCCATTAACTGGCTAATCATCAAAATATCAATCAACAAAAAGTGTTTCTGATGTTAGGTTTAAAGTGTTAGTTAGCGTACTACCAACTCGCTATATTAATTTTGTCATACAGTGATCAGGTATAGCTGGCAGCTGCAATGGTGGATGTGCGGCTTTGCTCTGAATGGAATTTCATTTGCAGAGCTAGCAGCAGTAAAAATTATATTAAAAAAAAATCCACAGAACACACTGTCAACAGCTTTCACCAACCAACAGTTTTCTACCACAGAAATGTTCCCTATGAAAACTTTATATTCATATTCACTTCTATAAGTAGATTTGTGAAAAAGCCTGAGAGGTTTTCATGAAACTAGTCTGTTTACTTTAACAGAGAGGTTCAAGTATTCAAAAGCAACCTAATGACTCAACTGCAACGCTCCAAGATGTTAATCTGAAGCAGTGTAGGGATCAGACAGATTCAGTAAAATAGGAAATTAATGTGAACATTAGATATATGATGGTTGTTGTTATTGGATTTATCTTGGAGTAGCTGTGTTTCTGCACTTACTATATATCCCGGTGCACACACACACGCTCCGGTGGTGCCGTCACAGTCGGCTCCGTTAGCACAGGTGCACAGCTCTCTGCAGCCCTCACCGTAGTAACCTGACGGACATGTCTCGTTGCAGTAAAGCCCCGCCCATCCTGCTGCACAGGTGCACTCTCCCGACAGAGGGTGACAGCTGAGAGAGATTAGTCAGTCAACACAATGGCATTGAGAACAGACACTTGAAGATCTGTATATCCAAAACATATTTATGTATCTATGTCTAAAACATTTTAAAATTGCACAAGAGGTAGAAATTTTTCTGGTTAAGATGTGATAGTTTAATGATGCACTGATCTGATTGAAGCACTGCCAAAACCGATTAGAGACTGAACTGTACACAGAAAGCTTGACATTGAAGTGCAGAGGCATTAATCCTTTCAACATTTATACATGAAAAAGCTAGAGTGATTCAAACCCAACCTTCTTCTATTCATACGGTGTTCTACAATACAAAAGGATGGAAACATTCTTGCTTGCTTGATCACCAGTTCAGTACCTGAGTGTGTTTGCAGCTTTGCAGGGACAGTATTTATCACAGATGAGTCCATACAGGCCACTGGGACAGAAGCGGTCTTGGCAGCTGGGGCCCTTAAAGCCCTCATTGCATAGGCAGGCCCCATTGATGTGGTAGCACTTGGCCCCGTTCTGGCAGTCACACTTGTGGGCACACTGTGGCCCGTAAGTGCCGACTGGGCATTCATCCTGGCACCTGCGTTCGTGTAAAACAATAACAAAGGGGCCGTGAGAAGAGGTGAAAATCTTGCAGAAAATGTTTATCACAATGTGAATGAGTCTGGTCAGCAGCTCAGTAAATAAGGTTATCTCTTAGAAAGGCACCGACAGAGCATTAAAGGCACAGTGATGTTGCACACCCAACCTCCCCTCTGAAATCTCTGAATTTTTTACCTGCTAGACTCAGAGATAGTTATTATCTAACAATTTTCAGATCCTTACATGACAATGACTTCCATTAAATTCCAGTTATTGAAAAAAAATCTAATTTCAAAGATAACATATCAAGAAGGAAGGAAGGAAGGACCGGATCCTTGTAGATGTGTTTCTACATTTTTTGGGGGCGAAGATTCAGCTCATACAAAAAATAAACCTGGCTGTATGAAGCCTGGTTGGTTTTCCATGTTTCTCCTTTAGATCATATCCATAAATGTTGGACCCCTGGAGCTCTGTAGGTGTGTCGCAAATGTAAATAATAGACTGTATTTAGACCTGTGTTTAGGAAACTAAACTATACTACACGATGCAGTACATTGCGAATAAGGCACAAAAACAGGTCTGTGAGCCAATTAGAAGAGAGGAGGATCTGAGCCTCTCTTCTGATTGGCTGACTGTTTTCTAACTAACGAAAATATTTCAGGTAAACACTCAGAGAAATCAAATCCTGCAAGACTGGATGGTGGGTCTGGGTGGGCTTGGCTTGGGGCATGGCTGAGAGCGGTGACTACTTTGTTATGACATCACAAAGTTACAGAAGTCCTGACAGCTCATTTTAAGGCTCAGTTTCTGAATACAGGCCATGAGCATTTCTCTGTGAACTGTGTGAACTTCGCGCTTTGATACTTTCACAGTATTAATATAGATCCTAGACCTGCTTTATAATCAAAATACATGGAAATCTCATCTAATACAATATGGGACCTTTAAAAGTTAATATCAGGTTTGGAGCAGAGGTTTGTGGTAAAATGAAAAGTATGAAAATAAACAATGTAATGATGATCAACATGCTGAAATGAAAGTGACAGTTTGACACTGGTAATGCAGAGGACAGATTCTAATGATGCTTCTGTTTTCCATTAGTGATGATCAGATGATGAAGGCAAATCAGGCAGAGTGGTAAATACTCCGGTTAATTAAACTAAACTGGTTAATCCTCAGATGTTCAGGGAAGTCAGTCAGTGCGGGAATAATAGAGACACACCTGGATCTACACAGTACTACACAAAATCTGGACACCAACACACCAGAGACAAAACCCACAGATCACAAGATTCATTCAAAAAATTAAAGAACTTAAAAAACAGTGGAAATATGCATCATAGGAAAAACAAAAAACATCCCAAATATGATCAAAACTAGGATAAGACTTCAAACCATGTACTGTATGCTCACATATACAAGTGTGAATGTAGAAATACTCAAACTAATGTTAAGTGAAAACTTGTTTTTGGTTGTTTAAAACAGGTTTCACATTCACCACTGCCTGCATTATCCTTTAAGCTCACATTTACAAATCAAAGAATGATGTATGATGCTTGTACTACTATCGAACTATAAAAGCTGAGTGATATTATCCCACACTTGCAGAGGGCACTCTGTTTTCCTCACAGACGACATGTGCTCTACCATCACATACATTCGCACCATTATAAGGTCAACAGGCTACACATTATGCTGAGACCCTGAGTGGTGCTCAAGGTTAAATCTTACAAAGTGGCTATATGGATTATAATGAGCATGACTGAACAGTCAGAAATGAATTGAATAGGAAATTGTTTAAGTTGAGTTAAAGTTAAGCTGACATCCCTGCATCATTCTCAACACGTCCACAACTTGAAACCATTAAGAAATAGACAAATCACTCAATTAAAATGGCCCAGCCAGGACTTATGTTTAGTGTCACGTTTAAATCATGGAGACTTCCTCAGGACTCTTATCTCAGCTAATTCCATTAGAACGTGGACGGGGCAGAAGAGAACTCAATCTCGGAATTATTCCATGTAGGCTAATTCACCTGTCTGGGGCCTAAATGAATGGAGGTAATTTGGCTCAATTGAGAATAACGATGGAGAGGGAGAAACAGAGAGATGGGCAGAGTGGAAGGAGGAGAGACAGAGAGAGAAAGAGGGGGACCAAGCTGACCAGGGGCAGGTGGGGGTGGAGAAGGTCTTTTTCAACCAAGAGACAGTGTCTGAGGTGATGGAGGTAATGAAGTAGAAAACTATTTCAAATGGCTCTTGGTTAAAATCTTCCACTTTAGGTGACGGTGGTACAGATTAAAAAAAAAAAAAAGAGAGAGAAAAGAGTATATTTGCAACCCATGAGCATTAGTATGAGGTAGAGTAGGAGGGAAGAACATTAACATTTAACACTGAACGTTTAGTGTCTGTAATTTGTACACACATATACAGAATATGTCACATGTCACAATCTATTTCTAATTTTGAGAACACACACAGTGATAATATACAAAACATTTTAAAGGATAAATGTCTTGATGTCAACTGGGATTTACTTAGAAATTAGGTCCAGTATTTACTCTCCTTTTAGCTCTGCTTTGGTCACCACGACCTGACTCTTTAGATGCTAAATGCTCCAGGTTTTCACCAGCGAGTTGAGTTGCTAGCTTTGTCTTTCTGCTGTTTGGTGATCAGACGTACACCACCAGGAGAGGCAAACTGGGCAAATGTTTGGGGGCTTCTCATATTGGCACTTTTTCCAATGACAACACCCTTAAACCTCCTATAAAGACACTACACAGAGCACTGCTGCTGCCCCCAAAAACCCATGGAGCACCTAATGATGTGTGCTATAGCTAGTGTCTATGACTGCCTATACTTGAGGCATTTAGGGGGCATCTGTAAATTGTGCTGTCTACCGATAGTCTGCACGTGAGGCGTTTAGGGGACATCTGCCAGCAGTTATTACTAATTAAGTCATCTAAATGTAAATAAGCAGTCAAGCCTGGTCCTATCATCTGCAGCATTTTATACAAAAACCATTTATACTACTAATTTGTTCAGAAAACATGTTCGCATTGACAAGTGGTAGTGTAGTGCCTCATTGTTTCTATTAGTTTCCTGGTTTCCTGACTCTATTTACTGTTTATTAAGTATTTTACTGTGTTCTTATAGTTATCTTTCTCCTCACGAGGGCAATATATATAAATATATATATAAATATTGCAATATATGATATCATCGCGATATTTGATATTACACTTGATATCTGATATTATACTTTTCATACTTTACCTCTCTCCAATGTAGCCAGCTGTGCACTGGCACTGACCGCTGATGTGGTCACACAACCCTCCGTTACGACACGTGCACTCCTGTGAGCAGTTAATGCCGAATGATCCAAACGGACACGGCTGTGCACATACTGGCCCCTAAGGAGAAAGATTACATCATGTTAACATGCACATTAAACATACGACTACTAAGTTTAAGAAAATGCTATGTGTAAGACGGAGTCATGTTAATATCAGTTAATGAATTCAATAAAAGTTCAAAGAGTTATTTGTCACAGTAAGACAGCAGTGATGTCAATAGTGTTAGAAAACTTCTCAGGTTGTAGACCCTAATCTTAGAAACAATAACCCTTCATTTTAAGTAGAAAAAACAAAAATCATCACAATCTATTAGGAGTTTTCAGGGTATTGTGAGTTAATTTACAATAACAATAGCCCACTACATTAACTATCAGCCAGTCATTGTGTTTGTTTCTACAGTAACAACTGCAATCACATTATTTCCTTTGCTCGTATTATGTTCGATAGCTGTATTATTCATTGTGAGTCTGAGCAGGTGCAGCAGGATGACTAAATAGCTCCTAACCATATAAAAGTTTCATAAGTGCTGGTTTCAAATAAATTCGGTGTCCCCTGATTAAATTAAATGCCATTAAGGAGACTTTTGTAGCCTCGCAAAAAAAATAAACTTCACGGAAGAAACACTAAAAACTAAACTTTCTTCCATTGAAAAATTGTCACATCAAATGTCTGTGTAAATTTTCATCCTCAGCCCCAAGTACAAATATGGTACACTCTATTAGCGGGCTCTCCAACAGAAATGCATATTAGCTGGTTTCGTTGTGAATGCGGTGCAGGTCGTACCACCCAGCCGGCGGGACAGGAGCACTCTCCGGTGACATGATGGCACGTTCCTCCATTCTGACAGGGACAGTGCTGTTCACACAGGGAGCCATGTTTACCTGGAGGACATGGCTCCTCACAGCTGGACAGAAGAAGCAGGTGTTTAGGTTGAAATATGAGGTTTGATAGTGAATCATCTAATCACTGACTCTCCTGTACTGTACAAGTCAACATACAAAGTCAAGATGAAGAAACAATACATATCTCCACTTACTTCTGCTTATTAACAAAACTCACAGTTATGAAATAGTGTTTGGAAACAGTAAAATAATCGTGTTTATACATTTAACATTACAGTTTTTCTCCACTGTTCTGATGCATTTGTGCCAACTATACTTGTACAACTGCAAAATGCAATGTTGCAGTGATCTCAGCTCTGACGCCATTCACCTAACCTTTAATCATTTCTGGTTCACTGCACACATGTGCAAGGTTTGCAGAACATTTAACACAAGTGCAGACACTGAGTGGTGACTTTGTTCCTAATAAAGAGAAATATGTTTCTGTTGTATTGGCTCAATTGTAGTGTTAAAATAAGACTTTTGACTTCATATAGACCTGGTGTATACGGAGCAAAGAGAGTAGTAAAAGCAGCTGTGTTGCTGTGTGTAAATTAAAGGTGGGAAAATCTATGGAGAGACAAAAGTTGTCCGTCTTTATCTTGGGGTCATTTGTGATAACGTAAGTGTTTCCTCTTCTCCAATGAAAGTGATTTTTTTTCAGTGGTCAAAATACAAGTACAAGGAAGATTGGAAGACATCACTTACATTTTAAAAAAATCTGACCCTAGTTCATGTAATAAATGACAGGTGGGTGAGCGTATGCATATCGCAAACCGGCGTGCATCCAAGTCTCAGCTCCACACACGCCCCACCTCTTTGCTCATTTTTGTATTAGCCAGGAGTTAGGCGGAGTCTGGCACTTCCAAGGTGGCTATTGCGAATTGAATTATTGAATGAATTATTACAGTAAGCTGTTGCAATATACATTCCTCTTTGCCTAACTTAAAGTAAACCTAAAGTTCAGCTTTAATTTTGTAGATCACTGTCAATACTGTAATAATCAAAAGCCCATCAGCACATTTATGGAGAATTTGAAGGGAGCTTTCTGAAAACACCTCAGAGGGACAGACCGTCAGAAGGCAAAACAGCCAAAAAACAGCTACTCACAAGGCCCCGGTGTATCCGGGTGCACAAAGGCACTCTCCAGTCTGATGATGACAGGTGGCGCCGTTGAGGCACTGGCACTCCAACAGGCAGTCCTTGCCATAGAAGTTGGGGTCACAGGGCTCCTCACAGCGCCAGCCCTGGTAGCCGTCAGTACAGACACAGGCTCCGGTGATCGGGTTACATTTGGCCCCGTTCCGGCACTGGCAGCGGTTAGTGCAGTGGGGACCCCAGAAATCGCTCTCGCAGCCTGGGCAGAGAGGAAAGTGTGTAAGTTAACACGTGATTTAAAATCGTGTAATCATCGAATATCTGCATGAGTCATGAGGTCTGAGACTGAGGAGGATTCATGGATGTCTGAAAATGAAGTAATCCATGTGAGAGTGTTAACGTTTAACACAGAGGAGGAAAGTGGGGTGAAGTGAGGTCAGGTGAGATAAGAGGAGGAGAAAAGAGAAGAGAAGAGTACAGGACCCATATTAATCAAACTTCTAAGAATTACACTAACTAAAGCTCTGACAGCTAAAGAATAAAAAAGTTATTCGCTGAAAGTGAGAAACAAGACACATCTATCAAGTGACCCACTCTGCACAGAGCAAAGTGGAGGAGTAACAGTTTAGAGCAGCTCTAAAGTGATCACATGATTTCTCAGAGACAAGGAACAGTATATTTAAAAAAAAATCTTTAAATTTTACTCGGTGAGTGATTTTTAATTTTGAAAAAATGTTGTACAATCTAATGCATCTACAACATATTAATAAGGGATTGAGAAAATAGGTTTTAATTATAGTAAAGTGGCTTAAATTGGGAAAAAAAGGTAATCAAACTGTAGCAGGAAATAAATGCTGCTTCTGCTTATCAGAGAAAAACCTATAAGGAGAATTTATCACCACATTTACAAGTGCAGACGGTGAAGATGCTTAAACAGTGATTGCAAACAAAATGAGTGCCAGCTTTACTCTTTACTGCACCTCTGATAAATGTCCAACAACCAAACAAATGTTCAAAATTATCTGTATTCGGATTACACCTTCATTAAATAGTTTTTCCTGCCATTGATACTTTGTCACATATATACTCCGTCTATAAGTTTAGCTGCCAATAAAATAATATCAATAATAAATCATGATTTCTATAGGAACCCTGGTTTTCCATCTTTTTGCATGATTTTGTTTAAAAGCTAGAAGTTGTGTATATAATGGAACAGGAGGCTCAGATCAATGTAAAATTGGTCTGAAGTGTCTATGATGAAAAATTGGAAAGTTATTGACAAAAAACAGGCCTTAACAGCTCGTGGGTCCTGGAGAACAATTTAAAAAATGAGACTGTGCATGTTGAAGGATGGAAAATACAGTTGGTTTAAAATAAGAAAGAAAGCTATTGTCAGATATCTGAAAAGATTTGTATGCACTTTTGAAACGGTCAGTTCTCATCCACTGAAAATACATTAGCATTACATAATATATTGAGATGTCCAGGGGTGTTTGTATCTGTCTAAGAGAGAAGAAGAGGAACTCTATTTGGCTTTTAAGGGAATAGTGATCTTGTACTTGGACTGTTGCTGTCAAAAGAAACCCAGGAGTGATCCTAAACTCTGGTTTGCCTCTCCTCACTCTGAAGACACCAACAAGATATCAACATCCAGAGAAACAGATGAGACAATCCAACACAGTCCAGTACACACAAATTCAATCTAAGGTAAGTATTGGTCTCAGTCTTCATGAATACTGACAGAAATAATTTTAGAGCAGTTTAACCTGCCTTGAGGCACCTTGAAGACTTCCCTGGGGTAGTAACTCTGCATATTGTCAGCTCTGAATGTCAGTGATGGGTGACAGGCTGAGGGATGTAAGCAGTGTTTCCTGACATCAGTAAACTCTACACAGCATTGTGATGTTTACCAGCCCAGCTGGTCTGTGATCTCTTCATACCAAGACATAGCTAAGAGCAGGGAAGCCAAGTTTAGTTATAAAGTGATTTTAAAACTATAAACCCACACAGACCAAAGATACACAGCAAAGTACAGAAATAGATTTAGGGGGAGTTTTTTAAGTTTCAGATCATCTGATGCTTTGCGTAGAGTAATCCACAGTATTGGTGCAGCTGTGGCAAAAATCCTGTCACTGATGTTACACTGCCAGTGCAAAAAAATTCAATAAAACACCCTCCACTTCACTAATTACTTCATAAAAAAAATAATTAGTTGCCTCACTTGTTCCATACATTTTTAGCAGAATATTTCAGACAAGGATTGAAATAAAATAAAAACTGCATCTACCTTGCTGGTTTCTTCTAATGTGCTCTACTCTACTGTGCTCTATTACTTTACTTTCAACAGGACTTGAAGGTAGAATAAGACAAGATAAATCTTTAGTTTTAGTATTTTAACCATGTTTCACCAAGTGGTTTAAAACTTTTGCCCTCACATTTCAATTTGTCACTTCCTGATCTCAGTAAATGCCAATGTCTGGCATTGTAGGCAAGTGGACACAATCTGCTGAATTTAAAGTGGAGATGAAAGGGACTTCTGCGGAATAACCTATTTCGTAATGTAAGATGATTATTCTGGTGTATTGACATAAAACTGTTGCTTATGTACTTTCATCTTGGCTAAAATGAACCACTGAGGTTTAGCTTTGCTCAAAGTTATGTCAAGGTGACCTCACCACACAGCTGGTTACTTAAGTCTGTAGGGGCTACATTCATCATCATTATCCCTACTCTAAAGGCATCAGTATGCTCCAACAGAAGATTGTCTGATAAGGTGCACTGTTATCCCCATATAACAATAACAGCTATGATGTCTACCCCTTCTCTATGAAGACCAGTGACGACATCTACAATAGCTATAAACACTTTTGCCTTCCAACGAAACATGTACAAACTAGTTCATTTCAAGTATAACCTCGCCTTCATGGCATTAAACTGCAGTAAAACTCTGTCGGACCAGAGTGCGACTTGTACAATGACAATCAGGGGGGGTCAACTTTTTCACCAGGGCGAAAGGGAACCCAGCTCATCGCCGGTGCATGCTTTAGTGAACTGCAATGTTACAATCCTTACAGTATCTTGCTTGTTTAACTAAAACTGTCAAATAAATGTAGTAGAGTAGAAAGTACCATGTTTCCCTCTGAAATGTAGCATAAAGTTTAAAGTAGCATAAAATGGAAATACTGGAGTTTAGTAAAAGTACCTCAAAATTTTACTTATACTTAGAGTAAATGCACTTACTTACTTTCCAATACAGCTAATACAATTATTTAGCCTCCAGTACTGAGTGAAAACAAAGAGGGTGCCTCTTGAAAGGCTACTGTCGAATAGGTAAAGACTAACCAAACCAAAACAGCCAAACAAGACTATTAAAATGAAATAATACACTCTATATTGATGTCAAAACGTATCTCTGGAACAACTAATCTGCCATTGTCTCACTGCTCATGACCGAGTGCCAGTGTAACCCTAAAATCAGATAACACATGACATTTTATATTGGTAATGAAATGACAAGCTAACACTGGAAACGAAGGGACGTGCTATCAGCTAACTAACATTAGCTAGCTAAACTGTCCTTAAGGCAAACATTTGTAACTAGCTGACATTAGCGTCCATCCGTAGATACTTGACATGATCTATTTTTAAAAAAATGACAAGGTAAGAAATTAAAGTGTATTAATCAAGCCAGATACTAAGCTACTGCAACTTACATTTACCAACAACGTCTCGATTTGCTTTTGCGACACACAGGTGCAAAGGGGGTCAGCCCTATGTTCCCACATTTCTTAAAACTTTTTTTTCACAGAAATTTTTGAAAATTAGGGTTAGGGTCAGGGCTGGGGCTCTGGGAACATAGGGCTGTGGGAACAAGGCAGGTACACAAGACATTCAGCAGCTAACATCAAGTTAAAGAAATGGTATGGTCCACTTTAGGGAAGTCTGAAATCGTAGTGCAAGATTCTTCCAGACATGAACATGAAAAATATGTTGTAATATTTGCAATTAAAGGTAAGCAGGATAAATAAATGTTTCAACCCCCCTGAACTGTTGTTTCTACCTCTTTTGGGGTCTTAATCAGGGGGTCAGACTCCCACTCCCCCCAAAAAATGTTTCAATAACTGAATTAAAACAAAAAGCATCAGTATGCTTCAAACAAAGTGCTTCTAAAATCACTGTTCTAACAGTGGCATTGGGGGGTCTGCATCTAACAATTTTTGCAACTTTCCAAAGCAGTTGATGCAACAGTCACACCCACTTTACACAGAGATTGGCCAAGTGTGCAGAGGTAATACAATTAAGCAGGATTTTGGCTCTTGCAAGCTCTCTCTTTATCCATCGTTCAACTACTTCCTGAACGACTGGATGCCTGAGAGGAAAGAATGTCCATAGTTATCCCCATTTCTTTGATTCATCATGTTGAGACTACAAAAAGATGGAGAGGAGTTCCTGGAGAAGGACTGGGGAGTCAGTTGGATGTGGCCAAGAAGAGGATATGATGATGGCCTTTTACCCCACCTTTGAGTGCAGCCATCTGCCTTTAGACATTGTCAGATGACTTTTGTACAAACTAGTACACAAAGTCCTTAAGTCAGGGTGCTCCTGACCATGATGCTCAGAAGTGCATTAACACTCAAACATTGCTCCTCATTTATCCTGATAAGACATGATAATAGAATAAAACACCACAAATATCAGCCTGCAGTAGGGAGGTGCGGCGTGATGGATGCAGGAACTCGTGCGGTTTCCTCCATACAGTACCACAGTCATCCCATCAGGCTGAAACAGCAGAAAATTCAGCATTTAGCATTTTAATTCTCTAGGCCACTGCATCCAGTGTTTTGCTGAATAAAGTGGAACTAGCATGGGACAATGGATTGTGGGTTGTTATTTGTTCTTTATTCCAAAGGAGTCTTATTTACAAAAATCGAATCTGCACATTACAACAGTTATTTTACAAAGACAGTTATTTTCAGCCTCTTTAGTCTCTTGTGACCAAATGGATAGAATGTTTTTTAATCATTTCTTTAACCCGTCTAACTTCCTTTATATACACTGATGAAAGTGGAAGAAATTTTCAGGACCTGTATTCATAAAATATATCACAGGTCTGTAAATTGATGACTTCCTGGTATTGATCAGAACCTGATGAAATTTGATGAAAACAAGTTTAAAAGATGGAACATTTTATTGTATATTACATCATCTCAGATAACATAAATCAAAGCACTATTTTTCTGATATATGCTCACAGGGGGAACTGCAATCCACCAGAAAGGAAGTGAGGTATTCAGAGCCTGAATGGCCTTAAATTAAAAGAAGCTAGGATTAATCTTCTGGTTGTATCCCTCTGCCAATCTGTCAAGTTGCAGTTTACATCCACTCATATAATCTCATTTATTCAGTGAAGAATTAGAGGGAATTTATTTAAAGGTATTTTTTGAGTTGTGATAGAGGGATATATACTATAAATAAAATTGACTTGACTTTGTTCAGCTTCACTGTTCTGCTGTATGTTTATTGCTGCATTAGTGTGTAAATTCATTGAGGTAAATCAAGAAACAGATTTAAACTGTAGCCATGACATTAGACAATGCTTCAAACAGAAGCTACACGTTCAACCCAGCAACACAGAAGATCTGTACAATCACCACAGTTTCAAGGTGGGTTTCCAGGATTGGTGTCATCAGTTCATTGTATTTGCACTCTGGGTGTTCCTGAGATATCGTGTTCACAAGAATGGGACTACCTGAAAACATCATGCCTCCGACCCCAGCTGGGAAATGGCGGTGAAACAGGGCGAAGCTGTTCAGACATGAGGAGCTTTCCTGCCCAAATGTGGGTGGTAGTCTCACAGATATTATTGTGTTAAATGTTTCATCAGTACTGTGGTGGACAGAGCTATGAGAAGACAAAGCATAAATCGGACTTGCACTCCCTCCCTCTCAATCTTTCTCTAATTTACTCTCTTCCTCTCTCTCAGTTCCTCCTGACTCTCTCTATCTCTCTCCACATCCTGGTTCTCTCTCAAAGAAGGGAGTTCTCTTTATTACTCTTAACTAGTGAGCCAGCATAGTCAAATCCTTTATCCTCTCACAGCCTCAATTATTCAGCAGCAAAGAGTCCAAATCAAGTGACTAATGACTTTGATCAAGAGTAGCTCACTGGCACTAAGCAGAACTTTCTGCACTAAATTAAGAGCTGCATAATATACTTTGGCAGGGGCTAACTCTTTAAGGAATATTTCTAGGTTTGTCTATGGTGTAGTCACTCTTTGCTAATAATAAAATCTGAGCTTGTGCAAGAGGTTCGGCTCTTTTCTCCCTCTCATGTCTAAGAGAGAAACCTAGATAACATTCTTAACCTAGCACTTTGTGTCTGTGGCGGTCTCTCCAATCAAAGCTCTTGCAGAGGTTTTTTCTTTTAATGCGGTGAAATCGGTTTTCAATTAAAGAAATAGTTCCAAATTTTGGTAAATACACCTATAAGAAGACTGATACTACTCTTGCATCTGTCGGTTAAGTTACATCTTGTTTCTTTAATTTGTACACAAATACAAAATGTAAAAGCCTCTAACTGTTACTTTTACATTTCTGTTTGCATTTTTTCAAGCTAAGCTAAGCTAATTGGCTGCTGGTAGTAATTCCATGGTGGTATCAATCTATTTGATGCAATTTGATTATTATTTCATTAGTTAATGTGGTTGAGATAAATAGAAATCAGGATATAAAGGGTTAATATTCTATAATATGATAATACAAGCCACCAGATTTGCCATCTACCACCAGACCCATCCCGGGAATCATCGGTGGGATTTCAGGGTGAGCATTATACCGGCCCACCCTCAGCCTCATGAGCACAGACACAATACAGCTGGCCTGAATGTTTATCAAATGGTGATCAATGATTATTGGTTTGATATGAAGTAAAATCAAACTTTTATGGCATATTGTGGCATATTATCAGAAAGGTACGCAATGGCATGCTGCCAGACCTTAGAATGAGTTGAAGACAACATCAATATCCTTCTTGAAGGTCACAGGGGAAAAGCATCCAGACCAGACCGAGATCAGGTTCCAGGGAGCCCTTTGTCAGGAATGGGCTGAGAATGTCTGAACAGCCTGCATGTGGTATTTTTTAACACAGTTACAGAGGCATTCAGAGGGGCAAAAACACACACATAATGAATAAATGATAAAACTTCATACTTCATGCTATTTTACTTTCACAGTATGGATCTTTCAAGCTCTGTTTGGTGTGCAGGTTATAAATGAGCTCCACAGTCTGGCTCGGGAGGATGAGTTTAACTATGAGCAAACAACAGAGGCTGAGAGAAATACCTGTCACTCAGTTAACATTAGGTGGTGGAGAAAGATGTAATGGGAAAACCTATACTGGTCTGTTTTTGTTGGATGTATAAGTAGAAAACTGTTTGCTAACAGCAATGCTGGGAGTTTGTGTTTGACAATCTGCCGCCAAGCTTGTGTTTGTGGGTACATTTTGTTGTTAAACAGTGTATTTTGATATTATCTTATAAATTTTCATTTTCTAAACCAAAGTGTGATAGCTCAAAATGTTGATCTTAAATAACAGAAAACGTAAAGGTTTTAAATTGAATCCTCAAAAATCAAATGAAAAGAGGGCTTCATCTTAAAGTTACCATTTTGCATCCACAGAGGTAGAAAATAGACTTCTGCCTTTTAGTCATTGACTTTAAAAATGAAATAAGCACACAGAAGATATTTTGTAGTTTGAACGACTCTTTTCCATGACTGGAAAAAAAACTTTTACTCAGACTATACTTTAAGAAGGTTTGATACAGTTGGCTGAAAAAAAGAAATAAATCTGGAGGCTTTTGTAAATTTTCAAAGTAAAACATTTACAAAGATGATAAAACCTGTTTGAAACCTTGAGCCAGCTTGGCAGATTCAATGGGTATTTTGTTACAATAACATTTCCCTTTGAAAACTGAAGTAAAAAGGAATTTCATGTCCCTGTCACTGGATTATTTTACTGCATTTCTGAAGACAAGCTTACTCTGTTTCCACAACAGAGTAATCAAGAGTATTCCCATGGTTGATTTATATTATAGCCATATCATAGTACAGAGAGAAGGTGCAGGAGTGGCAGTTGGTTGACCTTCAAATGGCTGTTTACTCATTGTTTTTAATGGTTTTTATAGAAAGAGCTCAATAAATTACAACCTATACGTTAACTAAAAGTACAAGCAGATAGAGAAGCAATTAGAAAGCTTCCAAGTCCATTACTGCCTTTACGCTTCACACTCACATACTGAACATACTGAAATATTGATGTTTAAAAGTTGCTTTTTTTAATGCAGCAGCTAATTGGAAGAGTCACAGACAACCCTCCTACACACAAGGACAAGAATTTCTACCATTATGTACAGCAAAGAAAACTTGACTTTCAATTTTCTAAGTCTCTAACATTGGAGGGTATTCATGAAACATCTACAAAGACAACAAAGAGAACGCGACAGATAATAATTTTCTTTTTTAAATAAAATGTATGAAATGTCTAATTGACTCCAGCAGGATGAACTCCAGACGAAGCACAGACTTTAAAGCTGAGAGAACACTAAAATCCCCCCTGTTGCAGAGGCTAAAAGACTAAGATGAGTCAAAACACAAAATATACGAGAAAACTTCAACTACATGACTAATATCTACTTTAGTCTTTCTAATGGTATGGCTTAAGCTAAAATTTGCCAGCCGTATCAGCACTACTAATGTACATTAGGGGCTGATACTGAGTCAAGGTGTAATGTGGTGGTCTTTTTATTTTTCTTTCCAGTAACCACTCCCGTAAAAGAGATGTTCAGTCCTCGACTGTAGGAGGTCACAGGAGCAGTCAGAGCTCTAAGAGCAAGTTCCATCTCCGGCCCCGGTTAAGTACACTACAAGGTCTACAAGCAGTGCCCAAGGCTGCTAGTGCAACTCTGGAAGATGAGGTGATGTGATGGAGAGTAAAAGTCACTCTTCAGTGGAGGGTGACTGGATAAAGAAAGAAGAGGATTCAAGCCTCATTGAGCAGTTTCGTATAGTCTCACTGCTCAGTGATGAAGGGATGATCTTTGAGATTATGGGAAATCACGAGTTCTTCTTGAAGAATGGATACATAGACATCTCAGTACAAAAAGGGGGAAGTCTCAAAACCCCGCTGATCCGGGAGGCAAAGGGAAAGCAGAGCAGACCTTGCAGCACTCTGGCTAGACCTAACCAATGCCTATGGATCCACGTCACAAACTCATTGAAACAGCACTGACAAGACACCATGGCCGGGCATTGGCTGGAGAAGGGTATAATCACTGGCTGCAAAATCTCAGTATAACTCTTAGGCCACGAACATGATAGTCAAGACAACATCCATCCCTGGGTGCAGGAAAGATCTCTGTAAAGAGTGGTCGAAGTTGGGTGCAGGCCATTAAAAGGACTGCAGTGCAGAAGAGCCACCAAGAACATTCTGGAGGCTGCTGAAAAGGCAAAGACGCTTATAAATTACTACTTTATTCTATAGTTAATGGAAATCTTTCCCAATTTTTGAATGTTGCTATTTTATGTGTGAACCCATTTTTGTAACTCTTCAAAACCAACAACAAAAAAGGAGAAAATTTCAAGAGGCAGACCCCCTGTTAAGGCTTCCTACAGTGAGCCGGCAAAAAAACACAGTGTGAACTGAAACTAAAATCAATTAAATAAAAAAACAATACTGAAACTGAAACATTCTCTTTAGTAAAAATTGTAGTTAAAGACAGAAATAGCTAATACATTTTTTTAGTAGTTAGTAGTGATGAACCAACTTGGTTTATGGTGGCCATAAAGATTTCTTCATAGTTTAGTTGAAGCCAGTTGAGCCACTGGTGATTTTAAGTAGAAAGATCTGGACATGTGGTGAGACTCACTTTCACATTTAGCCATATGTTTGCAAAAATATAATTAAATGTCAAATCATATTATTCCCTGCACACATGGTGGGAGACTGGGGGAGGAAATAGAAAGTCACACAGGCCTACTTTCTACCAGGTTCTTGTTATGTGCAATGTTTCACAGAAAAGCACTTTGAGGTAACAAAGTCATGATGTGATTTAAACACCTGCTGCTATTACCTTCCTGTCATATCGGTGGAACAGGTTTACAGAACTGATCTGAACTGTAAGTTTACATGCACACAAGAACTGACAATCGACAACACAATTTTTACAGACATTGTAGCAACCTGTCACCTGTAAATGTGTGTAAATATGCAGCAGGTCTATGATCAGATTTTTCCTGCAATAATGGATTACAGTGGTTTTTTTTAGCAATACAAGAAGCTATTTCCTGATAACTTTTCTTTTTGTGTGTGTGTGTGTGCGTATGTCTTTCCCTTCATCATGCTAGTCTGCTATCACAGTGATATTTTCCCTGTCGGAAGTCTTTCTCCTGCACTTGCTCACATGTAAAAAGCTGAAAGAAACTGTTTATTAATTTACATTACAGTTACTGATTTTTCTGGCCTCTCTGTTAGCTCTGTTTCTGGTCTCCACCAGCTCCTAAGGTTTATATCTGGCTGCTAAATGCTCCACTATGTTCACCAGCTGCTATCTAACTGTGTCTGTCTGCTGTTTGCTGCTGTGTAGGTAGTGGATAGTGGATTTCTACAGCCGTTTCTCTGAAATCAGCAGCCTGCTGCATCCAACGCTATGAGAGTGAACCACACCAGTTAAGTTGTGTCTAAACAGATAAATACTACAGCTGAAACTCACCATAAAGCTGTGTAAAGCTGCAGGGAGGTGCAGATTCAGCTCACAATTCTCTACAGGTTAATCACTACTGGAGACACCTCTCACATTGTCACACTAATCACATACATTGTTATTATAGAAATATTGATGATGGCCGCTTAAAAAAATCCTATTACTGCAACTTGCTAGTGCTATTGTTGTATAGTTCTATTAAGTGCACCTGCTTTATTTACATTAACTTATTCAAGAGGAACTGCTGCTGGTATATTGCTACAACTCACACTGGCAGGTCTTTTTCCATTCAGCATAATAAGGTTATGATACATAATGTGCTAAGCACAGTATAAGAGCTATATCTTGTGAGAAAATTAACTTTTTCAACATTATTAGAGTTTGACGTTCGTGATGTGATTAGGCACGAATATGAAAGTTTAATGTAGGTCCTATTTTACAATTGTGTTTAAAAGCATTATATTGTATTGAATAATCCTGTGAAGTGCTTTAGGTAATGGGTGCACACACACTGTGCATGGCTGATTGATGTCGGTGTAAAATTGTTCGCGGCACATACTTAAAATGCTGTTCTTTCTTGTCTCTCTAGCTGTTCATTAAAAAAAAAAAAAACCTTAAGGGTTTCACTGTAACACTTTTTCATGACACAAGCAAAACTTATGCAAATGTAATAATCATTCATTAGTCATTATCAGGTGGAAACCAGTTGGTTGAGTTGTTTTGTGCATTTTAGGCTGTATTCATGTGAATGTGCAGAGATGTGTTTTTCCCAAACTTCAGGAAATTCTACTGAGTGTGGTTCTTACTAGAAACCGGCTTCACATTTAGATCCCAACATACTGTACATGCATACCAGTACTAAACAGCAGAGATTTCCATGTCTTTTTTTAATTTTAAAGCAGGTCTAGGTTTATATTAATACTTTAAATGGATCAAAGCCTGTATTCAGAAACTGAGCCTTAAAACAAGCCGTTAGGATTTCTGCAACTTTGTGATGTCACAACAAAACAGTCAGCATCAATCAGAAGAGAGCCTGATTGGCTCACCGACCTGTTGTTACTAGGGCTCCAGAGAGAACCTGAGAGAAGAGATTTGAAACTACATTGAGATGGTTTTTGGTTCTTAAAACCACAAATATACCTTCTTATGGATATAAACACTTTAAAATATGGGACCTTTAACCTCTCGAATAAATAAAAATCTGAGAACTAATCTTCTGTTTCTAATCAGTGTGAGAAAAATACAACACCTCTCCAGCATTAAATTAATACTGAAAATATCTCTTTCCACTCTTATTCTAACCAAATGACATCTGCATGGTGAGTGTTTTTCATTAATCAAACCTGCTTGAGTACACAAGTCAAAACAGTCACGGGGTGGGCCACAATGTTGGAGTGATTAACTGCATGAAATTAAAAAAAAAACAAAAAAAACACAGGATAAGGGCAGAAAAACACATCCACAGTCGAATTAACTGACTTTTTGTGGCTCTCGACAGTTTTATTTTTTAGATGACTGTATCAGAATTATGGGTTGTGGACGAGTAAAAACACAACACACAGAACATTGATTGTTGATTTCCAAAGGCCCATTTCACGCAAAAGTTTGGCTCATTATTTATTTATTTGCACATTTGTTTATTTGGGGGAACCAAATTAAATCTGAATCACACAGGTGTTCTTACCTGATAAACAGAGAAGAAATATCACTGTGATTTTAAATTAACGATCCAGGCCAAGAAAGACACTGCAACAAGACCAAACTACTCATCTTGCAAACTAAGATTTAGGCAGCAAAGTCTGTGACAAAATGACTTAGTCACATGATGAGAAAATGCATTGTTCCCCCATTAAAAACAAGCTCCCAGTGAGAGGGTGATGGACGAGCAGCCTGATTGGACAGGAACGAAGGGGAATACCCTGCCAATAAGCGCGGCAGAGGGATACTGCTGAGTGGCCGAAAACACAGCAGTACTCCCACTGCCACTGGGCCGAGTGTTGATCTATGGAGCAGCAACCGCAATCATTTGTCTTGGTTCTGCCCCGCTGATCACGTTCTGGGTGTGTGGGGGCTGGACTCTGAGCTACAGTGTTTTATTTAGTTTATTAGTGAACACCTGCATAAATAGGAGCAAATGTTGGGGGTAGGGCGGTGTGGGACGAGGACAGAGGGTGGCATGGATGCAAAAGTCTTTGGAGGGCGTATATGTTCGCTCACTGCCGCTCTCTAAGAAGACCAGATTTATTAATGGTTGAGCGCAGCAATAGGTCAATAAAATGTCAGAAAATCATATAAAATATCTGTATGTAAAATATCTTGTTTTGGACAAACATTCGAGAACACGAAGACGTTCAGTTTACAATTATAGGAGACTAAGAAACCAGCAAATAATCATATCCGCGAAGCTGGAACTGGTGTTTTTCTTGTTTTTGTTTTTTTTAGCATTTGTTTACAACATTATTTCAACAATTATTCAGCTAATTGTTTCAGCTCTAAAGAAGGTTTATATGTTCTAACTAATGGCTTTATTTGTGGGTAATAAATGATTTAATAATGCTTTATAGATCAGTTATAAATCATTCATTAGAGCGCTTTGGCCAGCCAGTTTGTGAGAACTCTCTCTGGACCTAGAACTATGTTAGCATTGTACTTTTAGACAACTCTTCATCATTAGAAAGATCTCTCTGATGGACCACATATCTTACTACCCGGTCTCCTAGAAATAACATTTCCATACAACTAAATGCTTTCAACAGTTTAAAGGAACTGTAATTGTTGCCAGGGTTCACATCCATTCACAAAGTCCTGTTCGAGGTCAGGTTTAGGCTTCACGGACAGATGATATTTTAACTTAGTAAAAAAAGAAAGAAGAGATCGTGGTCAAAAGACCATGATCTTTACCTTAAATTGGTTGCGTATATGAAAATGATCATGTTGCTTAAAACAGATATTGTAGGAAAATCTAATTAAATACATTGTAAGATGAACATTTTCTGACTTTGCAGAGAAGCCCATTAAAAACAGTTCCTCATTATGTTGGTTCAACATGTATTTGCTGATAATTTTGTAGCATATAAACCTCATTTCCAGGAGACTGAAAAAGGGGCCACAGAAAAAAACTTATAATTTATAACTGCAGACTTATTAGAAAGTAAGAAACCTAGTATTTACTAACTTATTTTCAACATTTACAACTACATCAATATTATCATCAAATAAAAACACAACCATGTGTATGTGGATTATTTGAATGGGCTGTAACTGAGATGAATATGATAATATGATTTTATGTACATCTTCATGTATTTCAACTGTGTGGAATAAATAATAAGTTCAAAAAAAAAAACACAACCATGTAATTACACAAGTTGGTAACGCTTTCGAGTACACTGTTAAGAAGGTTTCTTTGTTCAAGTTCAACACAGTGGGAATTTCCTAACTGTATAAAATGAATAAACCTCACAACCTGGAGACCCAAAAGTTATTTGTATAAAATATTAATTATAGACCATAAATAAAACTATCATGGCATCTAATTTGTCTAAGCTATTCATCAGTTAAAAGAAAAACAACACAAACACAAATCTACATCCAAACACATCCCCCAGAACACACACATTTGCTTTAAAACCCACACACATCACATGATATGCAACACTAAGTTATATGCCATGTCATGCCTGTAGTCAGGCTTTCGTAGTTCCTGCTTCATGCGTAACTGCAGGCAGAGAAACGGCCCCGTATCCTCTGAACTGAGAGCCAATAAATGGTTTGTTGCAGGATGAATAAATGATTGTGAAGTTGTTCTATGTCTGTCATCGTGCTCAATTGAAGATTTCACCCTGTCCAGATGCTGGGGATCGATACTGCTGACAGCCAATGAACACCTTCTAAGCCTTCTGCACTGTTGGGCAAAAGCCAGTGGACTATCCAGTCAGTACACGTACACACACACACACACACACACACACAACACACAAACTCTCTCACACACACACACGCACGCACGCACGCACGCACGCACGCACGCACGCACGCACGCACGCACGCACACACACACACACACACACACACACACACACACCCTGCAGCTTAATTCATTCATTTTTAATCCAATGGCATCTTTGTCAAAAACCTGTGGAACTGAGGGAGACCGACTCGGAGCGGAGAGAAGCAATCTGTAGGATACTTGTTTTTCATGACTTTGATGACACCTTTGTGTGATGAGCAGTTGCTGCTTTGGTGCTTTGCATTTACTGCAGGCACTGGGCCAATATAATCTATTATTAAACACTGCTCTCTTGTATTTATTCCAAACAAATTGCTATTGTTGCTTCCATAAACACAAAAAGACAATAACTTCCTGAACAGCTGAATAAAGAAAGTAAACCTAACTGCTGAACAGCAATGTTAGAGATTTCAAAACAACATATTGGTTGATGCATTATTGTTTAAAAAAAAAAAAAAAGGTTTTATTATATGAAAGAAATAGAAATTATTACTTTGAGGCCCAGCAAATCACACCCAGGTGGCATTTTAAATGAGAAATCCAACAGGCTCATTGAGAAAGGTCAACAAGCGGGACAAGCTGTGCCTGTGGAAGGTATACATTCATGAAGCGGAGGTACACTACATTTATATTTCCAGCAGCAGCCTGGTACTGCCCAGCAATGCACCACTTTATTCAAGGCCACACTGCTTGCATGAGTGAAACTATTTTCATCAGCACACTGTCAGACAGCCACTGTGCACTCCCTTGACAAATGAGTAAACAATACTTTATAAAAGAAGCAGCAGGAGTGGGGGTGGGGGGGTGTTTTTCTGTAGTATGCCACATTCCCTCTGAAACAAACTGATGAAAGTTGCCGATAACACAACAGTGTGATTTGAGGTTGTCAGTAGACAACTGTGTCAAGCAGAGCTGAGTTATTAGCAGACATCTGACCCATATTCAGACACGCACGCTTGTGTTTATTTCAGAGTCATTGATTTCCTATTTTCAATTAATAATTGTAATTAGTGGCGGTATATTTCAGGCTGTGCGGGACGTGGGTCGATGAGGGGGAGGACTGTGATGGAGGACGGGCCAGATGGATGACACATTTTACTGCTCACAGGCCTGGAATAAAGTGTCGGTTTACTGTGACACCGTCTGACTCGATGACCGTGTGTGTGCGTCTGCGTTGGTTTGCATCTAGGTGACTGAGTTTTAACAGATTTTCCCTTTAATGAGGCCATTTTCACGTCCAGATAATAAGCCAGGAAAGTCAGCATTGCATTAATCAATGCTAGAAAACAGTCATTTTAAGGCCTTGGGCAAAACATATCAGGCCAAGAGTTTTTACTGACTTCTTTGCTCTGCACTCTCCGCATTGTTTTTTTTAAGACTAAATAATTGCTGTCATTAGCGGCCGTCAACAACTTTGCTGTGGAATGATGCATGAGATGTGGCAACCTTTCACTTGATCACTTAATGATTTTTGTGTGTGTTTGTGTGTGTGTGTGTGTGTGTGTGTGTGTGTGTGTGTGTATGTGTGTGTGTGTTCGGTGTGACTCGTTCAGGCATGGTCCGGTTTGCTTTTCTTGTGTGGTAATTGCATTTTAATGATCTCGTTTTATGCAAACTTGGGGCATAAATTTGAGTTCAGGTCTAATGGCTCTTGGCAGGTGGTTGTCCTCCCACCCACCCACCGACAAATGTAAAGAGGTGAAAGGTGCACATCAGACATCTGATGGCTCCATTTGGCTGAGGTCAGAGGTCAGATCTTTATCCAAGCACCTTACAGCATGAGAGTTGCCCACCGGACCTGGACGAGGTGACTGTCTTTGCTGTCTCCAACCAACTGAGCCAAGATAATTAAGAGCAATCACATTTTTTCTTTAAATTTGACTGCATTCAGTTTAGCCACTCGGCAGCAGCACAACAAACTTATTTCAACAAATCTGTGAGCAACAAACACATGGAGCAACATTAGCAGGAAGTGGACAGTTGGTTCATCGGGGCCTTGTGGCTAAAGAACAGTTGCCTGCACCAGTAAACTCTGCCGATGAGAGCAGCAAGACTTAACTAAGCATTAAGGTTCTGTAACATGAAACCAAAATCATGACTTGAAAGACTCTGAAATCCGTCCAGTTAAGGGGACTATACAGTATACTGATTATTGTCTCTACATACACCCTTCACATTACATTTAGTCTGTCTTCCACCAATTTTTCATAACTATACAAGTGTAACTGCAGACCTTGCGAGTACTACTACATATGTGAAAAAAAAACGTGTAAAACTTTTAGTATTTCCAGAGGAAGAAGCACAAAATCTAATAAATTGCCTTGAGTGATGTCACTTGAGTCTGCATTGGTTGCCTTTGCAAAACACACCTGATTCTCCAACTGGACTGTCAGGGGTTGTGTTGTATTGCTGGTAATGCAGGTACCAGAATTTGCATAGAATGCATTGAATAAAAAAAAGACAATATATCTAATTCTGCTGCATCTGTTGTTGTCTGTTTTTTCCCCAACTGTCTATTGTAACTCTGACAAGAAGTGCAAAATGCAATGCATATCAGTGGAGTGCTCCATTTAACATTATTACCAAATGTTCACTGACACAGAGCAGCTGTGCAGCACAACTGGCTGTGACAGACAAAGAAGGTAATGATATTCAAACGCATCAGTTGTACTTTGTCTTAATTACTGATTACCAAATGTTGCCATGCTGAGGCAATAAACTCAAATGGTGAACATGGTAAACATTATCAGCAACAATCCTAGAGCCTGAGGGCCTCTTGAAGCCCAGAAACTGCTATGACAGTACAATAATTAATATATTTTCACTACAGTTTCATTTTATGCTCTTGTTCTGTTCAGTTTCCCTTTGCTTTATCCTCTTGCCGTGAGTCTTGGAGGACAATTTCTCCATAAAGGATCAGTGAAGTGTCATCTTATTCTAAACCCTGAGTATGCTCTGAGTCAGTCCATACGCCATCCTCGACAGCAGACTGGCTTTAGGGGATCCTTTAGGAATCAGCGGACCAACCTTCTCTCTCACTTAGAGGTCACAGCTCCCTCCACTGCACCACGAGCCTTTGAGAAAGGTCAAGACGGCTTGAAGTGCAAAATGACTGAGGGAGAAGTGGCTGAGAAAATAAAGAGACTAGGGAGGCTGCGATTTTGCTCCTCTTCTCTGAGCAAATGTAAAGTGGAGGAAGACAGTCGATGAATAATTCCTGGCCATTTTCAAAGTCAAAGCGAAGTCAGTCACATGGGGAGGAAAAGGATCTATTGTGCCGGCCACTTCAGCTGAAAGGCAGCGGTGGACGATAAACAAGTTAGTTTGGGAATTAATCAGAGTGCAGAGAGAGAGAGAGAGAGAAAGAGAGAGGGGCACTGTGGAGGAGGGGAGGGAGGGCAGGCAGGAACGCAGAGCGGAGTGGGCAAGTCGTTATATTCCTTAATGGGTTGTCTGTCATGAGGTTTGGCCGGCGTGGGCTCACGTGGCATTAGAAGGAAAATGGGTAATCAAAAGGTTTCCGAGGTGAGGTGCCAGTCCATTTCCCCTCTCACTCTCAAGCGCACAAGATTGATGGCATACGGAGGGAGAAAGAGGGGGCCTCTGAGGATTTGATGGGAAAACAGCAGACTGGAATTTGTTTGCTGATGGAGTCTATTTTCTCCAAATCTGTTAACAGAGCAGCTGAAGCACAAAACTATACAGTTTGTGAATAACCCCACAGATTAGTTGCCTCAATATCAAACTCCTGTAGAACCAATCCACTGTTCTATACATTTATAGCATTAGTTACACCCGCTGTTTTCTTTAATATTATAAAATCCATTCTTCATTTTTTTTTTCACAAACATTTTTCACAAACTCCATTCTGTTTGTTAAAATCCTTCAAATCTTATGTTTCTTATCTAATATATTTATAGTTGCATTGTTAAAACAACAGCCATTCACTGCATTTATATTCTGTAATTCCCTCTATATATAGTAGTTTTTATTGTTGCTGGCAAGTCTGTCATGTCTTTAAAGGTCCCTTATTTTACACTTTTTCAGCGTTGATATCCATAAGAAGATATATTTGTGGTTTTAAGAACCAAAAACCATTTGAGAGTAGTTTTACATCTCCTCTCTCCCTGGAGAAGGTCAGTGAAGAGAGGAGGCTCTGAGCCCGTCTGATTGGTTGACTTGATTGGTTTTCGGTGTAATCAAATAAAAATAAAGCAGACAGTCAGGAAAACCAAATCGTGCAAGGTTGAATGATGGGTCTGAGTGGGCGGGGCTTGGGGCATGGCTGAGGGTGGTGACTGCTTTGTTGTGATATCACAAAGTTACAGAAGTCCTGACGGCTCATTTTAAGGCTCAGTTTCTGAATACAGGCTGTGTGCATTTCTCTGTGGACTGAGCTTTAATAGCTTTTCACAGTATTAATATAGAACCTAGACCTGCTTTATAATCAAAAAATACATGGACATCTACCTTTATACAATATGGGACCTTTAATGTATTATTTAAATCACTCTGAATTGCCTTCATGCATGAAATGTGCACACACAGACACACACACAGACACACAGACACACACACAGACACACACACACACTCATCTTCTTCCATATCTGCATTGCCATGCACGCTCTCATAATGTTTCATGGCAGGATGGAAAATTTGCATGACTTCTCCTTTAGTTGTTATTTTTGTAGTTAACGTTGTGATTACTTGACCATTTTCTTGTTAACCTGGCAGGTACAACTCATTTACCTTGAGTGTGTTACAATGGAAAATCATGCATAAAGAAACTCTTGCACCAGTGTCAGAAAACACATCCCTGCGTTGAACACGAGCTTGTATTTTCCTTTAAAACCACTTGTGCATTTTTTTCAGGAAAAGGGTTGAGGACAGGTCTAATGAATCCATTTATCCCATCACTGTCACTGACACACAGGTGTTGCATTGTCCCCAGGTGCAGAGCCTGTTTGAAGCAGTTCTCTTGCTTTCATTTTCTGCTTTGCAAACAAATCAAAGCAAAGATCCTTAAATCTTTAGTCTTATCACAGTAAAATACATGAAATGTTGCTGAATGAATGCTGAAAACCACCTTAATGGTTCATCAGGAGGAATTTAAATTAGGAAAGGAAATTAATGTGTGAGAATATTAATTCCTTTGCTTAATGTCATGCTTTTGGAGAAACATTTAGTTCCTCAGGGCACACAAAACATAAATGAACCAAACTCTTTTGCATACTGTGGCCAAGCAATCTCAATAAGACTGTTTGATCTAAATGCACGTTTGTGTGTGAAAAAAAGAAACCACCCCTCTCGTAGCGCATAGAAATAGATGCATTAGGTATGTGAGCGTCAACATGTGCCAGATTTAATCAAAGGAGGGAGTTAGAAACAAAAAGGTTCAGCTTTTAAGTAATAAACCTGAAGATTTTCATGGCATCTAACCCAGTTTTTAGTCAGGTTTAGTCTGTTATTTATTCTGCTACAGCCTTTCAATGTATTTATAATCGTAAAGTAACTGCTTTGTTAGTGACAGAGTCTGCCATTTCCATGCTGCACATGTACTGTACATGGGATTCACAGGAAATGAAATGTAAATACTGCATGCACAAAATTCAGACAAGAGCGCTTGCACACATTGCACATACAGTAACTTCACCAGCAATAATATAGCAGATAAAAATAAGCTCATGTCCCTCAGGTGTGGTTCTCAGGCCTGGGCTACTTCCTCACCTGTGTGTGAAAGCTACCTCACTAAGCTACTGCAGCTCGCACGTGTGTCTACACTGCCAACATTGCCACTGCCAGCCCTATCTTTAAACATGGAATTTCCCTTTGAGGTAACAGATGATTTCATATCAAAGTGAGGATTTCCAACCAGAAAGCCGTCAGGTGATTTTTGTTTACCCTCAAAGGCATCAAAAGGAAAATCTTAAAATGCAATTAAGAGAAATCTTCTCGATTCCAATTAAAATCTGGTTTCAAATATTTGATAGTGTTATCCTGCCCACTGTGCTGTATGGTAGTGAAGTATGGGGTCCACTTAGTCATTGCAGCTTTACCTGCTGGATAAACACCAACAGAATCTCTACATCCCTTTACTAATTTGCAGTGAACAGTGTAGCTTGGGATGGAGGCACATTTCTGGCTTGAATTATTGTTTCAGTCTGCCTCTGTACGTCATGGTCAAAGAGCAGATATACCAGCTGGTTGTTGTTAAAGATAATAAATTAAAGTTGATGCAAGAAAATGTCTCTATATACAAAACTAAACCAATAAATATGCACATATACAAATATGTGCTGCTTAAATGCAGTTTGATCCGACTATTTTAAGCTACAACGCCTAAAACTCCTCAGAGATTTATGTTATTGCACATCTTAGGAGTCTGGCCCTGATTCTGTGAATGAGTGGGACTAAACGTTATATTCAAGCGAGAGAACAGCTCTCTACTCACTCTTTAGCCACAATAACTGTAAACATCCACACTACAGTTATCTGCTGCGGTGAAGGGTTCAGATCAGGTGGTTAAAATATCAAACTGGAGTAAAATGCTCTGCTGTTGGATTTGTGGGGACTAGAGTCTGACTGACTTTTATGAAGTAGTTTCATAAAACGATACTGGAGTCTGAGCTGTAGTATCACCGCAACAGCAATGAGATATACAGTGTGTTTCTGAGACAATGAGAGTTTCAGAGACAGAAGGAGCCATTGGGTTCATTTCTTGGGAACTTTATTCAAACACTGTTTACCACTGATTTTGACAAGTGGTACCAATCTCATGTAAAATTCTGCTGAAATGTGTCGGTTTGATATTCTAACACATATCCTATGAGTAGCGGGAGCACCTTACTTCTTCAGGAAATGTCTGTTGAATATTATAAACTCGCTGACATTGGAGCGTTTGCTTTTCCACCAGACAGACGGCCGCTTTGATTGTGCTACTCGCTGTAATTTAACAAACTGCAGAAAGTGCTACAGGGTCATTTTTCTTAGGCTCAAAACAAGGAAAAAAAACAAAAAAAACAACCTATGCTTCTTGGCTTAAAGCAGAATCACAGTGCTCTACTGTAGGAGACGGACATCGCAGCACCAAACAGTGGAGTGCAGAGAGCCAATCACCCCTCAGGGGTTGTGGTGAAATTTGATTAAAAAGTTTGTTGGTAAATTAATTTTGACCAAACACAAGGGGCATGCTGATGCGGCTGTAGCCGTTAATTGGACTTGGCAGTGGGGCAAGTCCACTTGTGTGAGTATGTGTGAAGCTGTGTGCGTGTTGAGCAGGACAATCAGTGTCCCTTTAGAGAGTGTGTATTATCAATGAGGACCTGAATGAAGTGCCAGGATAAACATCCAGAGGAGGTGCAGCCTTGGCAAACACACACACTCTCTAATGCCTTTCTGTGGAACATGACGGCAGTGTGTGATACTGCACAATATATGTAATCACACATAACAAGCTTATACAAAGTAACAACAGGTACTTTATCCTACAGACACACATACTTCCGCTATGTATCCCCTTGATCTTGATCTCCATATGTTCAGCCTCTTACACTTTAACTAATTATACATTTCTACGATCCTCTCTATCCCATGCGTCTCCTCAGAAACTCACCGCATCAGTCCTGCAAAGCAGCACTTAATGACTTGCTGAACTCGGCCTGTTGGGTAATGAAAGATACACGTCGTCATAAAATGCCGGTCTTCTCCTGAAATGGGGTTCAGAGCAGGACAAAACCCGATGGGCAGACTGGCTAATGGCTGCTGACCCCACAGTGTCACCCCTCCTCCAACAATAGCAACAGGTATTAGCTGCCTAATCAACTTGATGCTAATGAAAAGCAGTGAGAGTAATCTTTGCCAGGCAAAGCTCAGGTGAGTTGGTCTCATATACATGATGCTGTCGTGACGGACCGGCAGGATCAAAACAAAGAACATCGAAGCAGCAGAACAGTGAGAACAAGAGAGAGACTCACTCACTCAGACTGAGGTTCTCACTCACACTAGATAGAAAACTATGACCTATAAACATTATCTGGTGAATTGATTAGACTTCTCATTTGTTTTAGACCATAAATCTGTTATTTTATGACCCTGTTTCTTCAAATACAGCAAACAGTCCAGTTAGCCTCTTAGCATCACTGTAGAAGTGAATATTAAAGGACCCATATTTTACACATTTCCTTTGTTTTATTTGAAGTGTTGATCTGTAAGAAGATATATTTGTGGTTTTAAGAACCAAAAACCATCTCAGTGTAGCTTTACATCTCCTCTCTTAGGGTTCTCTCTGGAGCTCTGATAACAGGTGGTGAGCCAATCATAAATATGGCAGTAATAAAGGCAGTAAAGTTTTCAACTACAGTGAAATGATAAAACAAATACAAAATGCTGGTATGAAATCTACAACTCAAAGTCTGTTTTTGTGAATATCTACGTCTAAAAACTAGGATTGGGTTTTTAAAACAAACAGTAGATCAGATTAAGTATCTTTTTTTTATGTGATTGGCTGCCTCATCATAAGAAGCACTACTGCTACTACCTCTTTTTTGAATGAATAAATGAATGAATGAATGAATGAATGAATGAATGAATGAATGAATGCATATATTCATTAAGTGCAATAGATTCACAAGAAGGTGGCTGAGGTTGATGGTGGGCATATAAAGCACAAAACTGTCACAGCAGAGACCGGGGCTCACATCCTCTCTGTGGTAAGATGGTGGTTTTGGTAACATGTAATTAATGTGTGTAACTCTCCCTCTAACTGTGCTATGGACAGTGTGTGTGTGTGTGTGTGTGCATCCGTGTGTGGCTGTCAGCGTGAAGCTAGAAGCCACAATACTGGGTAATTACAGAAACATGGCCATTGCAGAAAACAATAGGAAATCAAAGAACAGCAGAGCTAAAGATGAGGTTAACAAAACTTGCTTGAAAAATTTACACATGAACAAGAGCATCACTGATTAAATAGCAGATTGTTTGTGTCTGTTGTCTGCTTTTCCATCACTGTTTCAAAGCAGAGCTCAAGAGGACACGAGGGAAAATATCCTTTGGACCTGAAACTTCAGGATAAACAGAAAAGCAGAAAAATATTAAAAACGAATCTGAAATGTGAAACTGGTGAGTTTGCACAGATTTAATGGTCACGTTGCTAGAAAAAGGACACACTGCAACGGTTTGCACAGGCTCAGCTGCGTGACACTCGGCTGTTGTTCATGTGTTGTGTGACCTTGTAGAAGCTGAGAGTGGACATGAGCATCTGTCTGACTATAAAGACTGCGGGTATCGTTCCCCTCCTCATAATCCAGTAACTTTTGCTCATGGCAGTGCTCAGTCAAACTTCAGTTTCCATTTTCATGCTGCATTTAAGTTTAAGTTAAAAGTTTTACAACAGTATGTGTCCTGTGGACTTTATCATACCAGGGGGGGTCCGCTGCTGAAGTCCTTGAAACAGTAAATAACAGGTGAGTGAGCCCCCGTGTCTAAGTGTAATAAAAGTAATCTTCATGAAAGGCCACACTGCACACTGTTCCCAGGGTTTTTAGTCTCTTATTGAGTCTGTAGCAGCCTATCAGCTCCTGACGTGAGCTTAGTTCATCCTTTCCTACGGTGAATGGCCTCCAGGCGGCCTCGACTTTGTTCCCTCTTGTCTCCCTAAGGAGGGATGACCTTCCCATCCCATTCAGGATTGCAGAGTCACCGCCTCAGTACCGGTGGGGATTGAAAACTCATCTCTTCAAGAAACATGTCACGTCCGTCTCTGCCCTGCCTCCCTCTCTGCCCTGCCTCCCTCCCTCTCTCTCCCTCAAATCACACCTCCGTTTTCTCGTCTTGCTCCTGTCTCTTTTCAAAGAACTTAACCTCTTACACCTGCCGCTTATTCCCTCTTACAAGTTATTTACCTAGTAATATCACAAACAAGTGTTTTCCACAAGCAATCTAAGTGAGCTGGAGACGAGAAGTATCCAGGGAGCACGTCCCCCGCTGCAAATGTTTCTGATTGATGATGATGATTAGGATTTACACCGGGGTCTTTTTTATGCATTTAGCAATTTCTCAGTAATCTGAGATTATTAAAGAAAAGCTGAATGGTTATTTACAGTTTAATATAAAGCAATGATGTTGTTGAGAACTGATCATTGGCACATAAAGTAATTCAAATTCAAAAAAAGTTAAACGAAATAACTTAAAAACAAAGAAGAACTTGCAACTCTATTTGTGGAGGTGACACACACACACACACAGAAACACACACACACACACACACACACACACACACACACACACACACACACACACACGTCTAAACATATTTTAAAAGAATACAATACACTCAAAAACCATACAAGACCTTCAAAAAACAGTTAAAAATTGTACTTTCTCAACATTAGACAATCTTTGTTGTCATGGTAACAATAATAACAACGTGGTTAACTTTATCGAATGGTCATGGATAATAGAAACGACATAAACGGCTGGTTTCACATAGGAATCGAACACCGCTCTCCTCTGTCATATTCCTGTGTTTTGCTGACCCTACTATCCGCCACAACCTCCGCTCTACATACTACATCACCTCACTTTCACCTTCGCCTAATAACAAAATGTAACTATGGGTCATAATTACCTGCTGCACAAACGACCTATGGGCTCATTTTTTTTACAGGAGGGCAGTCTCTTCATCCTATTGGTCAGGTAATTTCCAAAATTATAATAATGTCACATGATGACAACTAAACCATGTCCATGACGACAAGGTTAACTCTTCTGACTGATGAAGGTTGTAAGATGCAGGTGAAAGCTGTGGAAAAAGCTAGTGAGTGGTCACTGAGTTCAGAATTATTTAATCAAATTACAGTTCCCAATTTCAAGAGTGAACTTTGACACTCAAGGCTTACTTGGAGTCAGGGGCCACAGCAGTCAGATTAAGACTGCCTGTGGAGCCAGTAGGGTCAGACAGTGCAGTTAGCCTCAGAATATACAATGTAGATATAAGGCTGGGTCAAGCCGCAGAGTATCTGCTCTTAGATTGGGTGAGAGTGGAATTTAAAGGCAGCTTAAAGTTAGGTTAAGGTTAGAGATTGGTGTCACGTGTCAGAGGGCCCTGAAGGTTTCTGACGACACAGTCTGATCCCCGGTGCAGGGACTGGAAAGAGGTTAAAACATCATTTTAGATGAATACTGGGCTTCCTCCGGCTGCTCAGTGTTAACTGTCTCACTTCCACATCCTGTCTGTCTTGCTCAGCCACAAGACCTTTTAGTCCTAACGAAGACGTAAATCTATAAATTATATATAGTTCAATTTTTATAAAAGCCTTAATTCTGTAAAACAGCTGGACACAGCAGTTTAAATCAAATTTCACTCCATCAGGAGGAAACAGTGAATTTGTTGGGGACTATTTTCAGTGGCAGATTAATCCACATTTGGTGCTGTAGTAAGGGCAGGACACAGACTGTGTGTGTGTTCATGGTAATGAAGGAACATATCAGTTGACTCACTTTTGTGTTTTTTTAAATAGCTTTTGGAAACAGTGGAGTGCAGCTCTATGAAAGGGGCAGCTCAGGTAATGCATTTGTCAGGCAGCCACCACCACACACCTAACCTTTACAAAACCAAAGCTGACATTCTTTGCACTTCCCCATGAATATTGGGTCACTTAATTTTTTTGGCTTATGTATGAGCTGTGAACAAGTATGCACTTTTTGCAATAAACTGGCATGTGACTTTTTTCTATTATATTTTGTTAAATTTTCATTTCACATGTACATTGTCAATTTGATCATTGTAATAGTTTAAACTACCTTTTCTAAGTAGCTTTAGTTCACTAAACTAGATTTCCCTCCAGGGTAGCTTTACTGTAATTCAACTTCTTCAAGTGTGAAGTAGCTAATTGGTAGTTCACAAAACTATGCTTTGAAAGTAGCTTCCCCAACACTTGACAATGGAGAACTCCAAGATCCAAATTTTCTCTGGTATTAGTGGGCAGCCCAGATTAGAGCAGGCCTACACTGGTTCTCAGAAAATCCCACAATACCTTGGGTCACAGTAGAAAGTGCCACTACATTCCCCTTACCACTGAAGCTCTATCTGTATTCTGACGAATTGAAAAAGATCCCCATAACCCATTTGTCAGGAATAATTTAAGAGTCTGGTACAAAATATAAGCACACTTAAACTCAGTGTCTCAGTGGAGAAACTGTACATTTCCTCCAGGCAGAGGTGACCCTGGCTTTAGATTCTGGGCAGAGAGAGGGATTAGCAAAGTTATGGATATGTATCATGAGAATTATAGTATAGTTTTGAGGATGAGCAAAGAATTTACAATATCCCTTCAAAACACATTTTCACATACCTACAAATGAAGAGTTTTACATTTTAATGGGACTTAACAGTACCTCTGTAAACCTCCTCTAAGGCCTTTCTAGATGATCTTCTATGTCCTGCCCAGGTTTCCTTCGGTGTAAAATGATTACAGATGAATCTAAATAATTCTGGAACAGCAAGTGATTGGCTTGGTTTAGCAACACAGATGTAGAAATCTTCAAAGGTGGCTGGAGGAGACTTCATCACGCCAAACTATCAACTGATTTAAATGGATCATGCTTAAGAAACTCTGGGAAAATGTCAAACAAACGATATCTGATATTGATGAATACTGGGTCTGCCCTGGGGTATTTATTCTTGGACTACTTCCACGACTGTCGGGTGCAAATAAAAAGATGCACCTGCAGCTGGACACTAGTTTGAAAGTGTGTAAAGCTGGAGTAGGGAATCCTGGAGAAAACCAGGACACTATCCAACCATAAAAATCCCACCCCCTCAGAATCGTTGAAAACCGACGCCAGTGTTTACTCTTGTTTGGCGTCTTGCTCTGTCCAATCTATTTTTGGTTGTAGCTTTCTTTTCCAAGTGCAAGCTGCTGCTGAAGTCACAGCCATGGGTGGAACTGGCTGTACTTTCTCTGCCATTCCTGTGTGAAAACTTCCTCTTCTTTAACCACAACTGCCGCTTGGATGATTCGACTTCTGCTTTAGTGATATACGTCAAAGCACTCCAGCAAGCTGGCGGTAGGCTGACCGACAGGAAGGCCATCCAATCATTGCATTCGGTTAAAGACTTTTTACAGCCCTGCGACGGTCACAGAGGACAGACTTTTTTCTGTTTATCGTCAGAGCATTTCATTTATTCATTGGTATCGGGATGTTGAGAAAATCTGATGAAATATCACAAAAATGTTTCTGAAATAGATTAGGTAACCCAGCTTTAATTCTGAAAAACCCAATAAATGTATTTCTCAAAAACAAAGGAGCTCTAAGGCACAGAGGAATGAGATATATCAGGTTTCCGATATACCATTCATATCATTCATTCATATCATATTGTGAATATCACCAGATTCTCCTTTAATATCAGTGAATAAAGCCTGCTGAGGCTTGTTACACAGTTAATAGTCTTGTGAATGATCAACCTGGAAAGTAGTTGTGCTCCTCAGTCTATCAGTGTCACTGCAGTCATCCTCTCCTCATATCTCTGTTGCTAGGTAATAATTTTACATCTCAGTTCCATGTTAAAGCGCACGTTACTGGACACATGTGAGCAGTTTGGAGCGTGTTGTACAATTTAAGGTCCCATATTTTACATGTGTTTTATTTGAAGTGTTGATCCATTATAAGATATATTTGTGGTTTTAAGAACCAAAAACCATCTCAATGTAGTTTTACATCTCCTCTCTCAGGCTTCTCTCTGGAGCTCTAGTAACAACAGGTTGGTGAGCCAATCAGAAGAGAGGAGGCTCTGAGCCTTTCCTCTGATTGGCTGACTGTTTTCTGAGTGATCTAATAAAAATATAGCGGATTTCAGGTAAATACACGGACACAAAGTTACAAAAGTTGTGATGGCTCATTTTAAGGCTCAGTTTCTGAATACAGGCTGTGTGCATTGCTCTGTTTTCTCTGCTTTTGTTTTGTTTAATTGTCGCAAAAAAACAAGAGAAACTGAGTGTGACTGCAAGGGTCCTGATATTGAATGGATTTAGAAGAATGTCCTACATTATAGAGAAGAATTATTATAGAAACACAACAACTACAGAAGAGCTGGCCCATTAGCCAGTGCTTGTCAAAAAGCACTGATGACTATTTTAGAAACTAAAGAAGATTTATTTGATCTCTTATCTGGGTGCTGTGACTTTGACCTTTTGGAGTCCCACATCCAAGGAATGCAGTGACTGTAATCTGTATGTATTATTTCACACTTGCTGGAGCAGAGCATAAAAAACTAAAATAATGTAAACTATGGAAACGTATCATGATGAATAGTTGAATAAAGTTTGTGGTAAAAAAAAAAATAAATAAAATAAAAAATCCTTGTGTAGCGTTTCTGAGTGTCAGGGAACAAACACGCACAAAAACACAAATCAAAAGCAGAAGCAAAGGCAGAGTTACACTGCGATGGATCTGTATGGATTTTGTACAGTGGAGCTGCAGAGTGGCACAGGGAGATAAGCACAGAGGCACACAGGAGACAAACAGAGGAGCGAGGAGAGAGAACAACAGTGGAGGGAAAGCACAGGCTACACATTATGCTGCTGCACACCTTGACAAGCTTTCCCTAACAAGGACGCCAGCAAGACACATCGTGTGAAATTTGGCTCTTAGGCTGTGCAAGGAGGCAGCAGAGAGAGGCAAATACATCACTGTGGGCAACTCTATGAGTGTATGTGTGTGTGTGTTTATGTGTGTTGCCTTCATCTGCATTGGTCCAGCTCTGATAAATGGATATGTCCGGGCAGAGTGGTGAGCGAGTGCCCATGTTGGCCACTGACAGCCACGGTGTCATCTGTGCAATCCACACAGGACCAGCTTGACCTTGACTTATTATAATATTTATAGGAACTAAAATGAGAAGCTCACTGGGTAAAACACGCCACACACACCAGGATTAAAATGCTCCCTCTGCTCCCACCTTTGCTATCTTTAAAGACGTTCTGCAGGTTTGACAACAATGAATGGTCGCACGTACTCAGCCATACTGGGATGTCTGTCTATACATGTTGATTATATAGAAGAAAGTTCTTCTCTCTGCTTTACTATGAAAGTTCATCCATTACAAGAGACACTGAAAACAGAAGTGTTCTTTCCCGACTCAAAAGCTGCAGGTAGCTCACAGTAAGAGGCATGTTAATGTAATGTGCTGGGGCATTGTCCGTTTCCATGGCAACAAATGGAAAACCTGAGCCAAACTCATTACTTATGGTTGAGTGAAATATGGACAGGAGATCCGAGAGTGGGGTTTACAAAGGAACCTGACTGTTGCCACATCAAGCCACGGCAGAGCTCGGCTGAAAGACAAGCCGAGGTTATCTGGGTCCGGCCCGAGCTATAAGCGTGCTGCCGTCACTTTTGCCCAAATGAAATGAGATTAAAAGCAAACATTTCAGATAAAAAAAAAATCCTGCTCCCACCATGCTCTTGTCAACATAGACTGTTTTTTTATGTTTTGCTGCCACGTTTTGTTTTTGAATACTCTACCTCGGCTGCTCCTGTGGTCAGGTGAGCTGAAACTATGCATCAACAAGGAGTTTGATATCAAAGAACTTTGCTCAAAATCTATCTTCACAGTGTCCCTCACTGGATATCAAGCTGCTGAATGCTACACTATGTTCATCAGGGACAAATGTCCAAGTTCCCAAGGGTCCAAGATTTTTTCTTCACATATTTTGTTTTGTCTGACCAACAGTCCCAAACCACCAAATATGCAGTTTGTGGTCAGAGGCTAAGAAAACAAGAAAATATTCACATTTGATAAGATTGATCTGATGATCATTTTGCCATTAATGCATTAAAATATATTCATTTATTATCATATTTAGTGTTCTTTTAATCAACTAATCAATATATCAAGTCATGGCTGCAGGTCTGTTTGTGTGGAGCAGGTAGTGTGTACTGGGTTTAACAGCTGCTGCAGCTGCTGAAGGAAATGACACTGATGAAAACCGTGAGAGGAAACCAAAGACTAAAGCTGAGGCCTGGGAAACTACAATAGACACTAAACTGACTCTGTGGGTTCATTGCATTAAACCAACTTTAATCAAACCTTCACCTTAGTTATAAAACCATATTTAAAACAAAATGAAGTACTGTGAAGGTTGGGATGAGGAAAATAAAACTCTTGGTTAATGTCCATGTCTGTTAAGGTTTTACATTTTATCTACCATACTTTGTTTGCCATAACCACAACCTATATCTCAGCCTTAACCGTACCTTGGTTGCACTGTGCAGATATTACAAAACAGGGGTCTCCAACGGGTGGCTCGCGACCTACCAGTAAGTCACCAACCTGTGTCAGAGTAGCTCTCCCAAAGGTTCTGAGTCTGTACAAACTTTAAGCAGCACAAGTTCACTAAGTAAACCTAGCCCAAAATGTAACTTAATCAAATACTCAGACATACGCCCCTCTTCAACACCAAATCATTATTTGTCAGTTGTCAGTCAGATTAGTTACTGTCAAGTTTGTTTACATCTGATATGTCGTAGGTGATTTGCAGTGATAGCAACTCTTCTGGTTAACGGAACAGATATAAACTGAACTTTTCCAACAAACAGGAAATATGTTAATGTTAGTTGAGATTTTTTTTAGCCCATATTATTTTACAGTTTGGAAAATGTACCGAATTATGTATTTTAAGTTCCTGTTTGTTATGTACCATTGGATGTACTGATAACTATCACGGGATTACCGACTGACGAGCTTCTTTTTTCTCTGATTTCTAATCAGATTTAGGGACGTTTTATTTGCAGTGGTGTTATTATGTCTGTGTGTTCAGGTTTGACTGAATCATGACTCAGATTTTAGACACAAATTGACACTGCGATGTCTGATGTTTGGAAATTCAGGTTTTTGGATATTGATATTTGATTACTTATTAAATTATCTTATTCATCTGATTTGGTTTGGAGATCAGTTTGAGTGTTTTGATACGATATGTGAATAAATGTAGTAACCAATATAAGACATGAGGAGCTGTCAGTCCCTTTTATTTTGATTGGAAAAATGGTTACCAAAGGACCGCTGTTATAGAATTACATTTTTTTTTTTTAAAACATCATTGTACATGACCTCCAGCTTCCCAAAATTGTCCAATATCAATATTCTGCATGGCAACAGTCTTGGGCAGGAGATATAAATTAAAGGTGACATAAGAGTCTCCTATGGGGATGTTTTTTCTTAGATCTTGAATAACCCCTTGATTGGTGTAACTCTTGTAATTTAGATATTGAAAAATATTTATTTGACGTTTCCTTTGCATAACTAACAAATCTTTGTCACCTCTGAAATTAATAAAAGTAATCACTGCTGATCAAAATGACTCACTTCTTAAACTGTCCATGTAGCAACTTGCTTTCTGCTTAATTCTCGAATCTTTATCATATTAAACTGCTTCTATGCGACATTCATTCACTTTATCTCACCCTTCTTGCTCTCGGTAATCTCTCTCATCACAACAATCATCATTACATGATCATCTTCATTGCAATTTGTCCTTATCTTCCACTTTTCCTTCTTCCTCTACTTTTGAGGCGTCTTCCTTCGTCTCCTCTTTTGTCTTTGCCGTCAAATCTTCGTCTTCTTCTTGTTGCTTCACCCCACTTGTGTCCAAGCTCTTTATATCACCTGGCAGAGCAACAAAGTTCTTCTACTGGGCTGGAGTTTGCAGAGGGAATACAGCCGAGGCTGACACACACTACTTCACCAGCTAATCTAGTTAGCTACAGTAGGAGACAATGCAGAGGACGCTCCTGTGGCCTTCTCTTCTTCTTTTCTTCAGCGTCCTCCAGAGCCCACGTGAAGTCTGTATCACTTCTTACACTTTTTGTTCCACATAGATGAGATCTGTTCTTCTGGTATGTACAGTGGGTTTCAAAAGGGGAAAAAAAGTCACACAATATAATCAAGTAAAAAAAGACTCATTGAACAGTGTCTCCAGGAATTTACATTTAAATGCTATAAAATGTTTTTTGCTAAATACTGTTCATTGTGCAGAAAATGTATGTTCCCTGGCAACATGGTGATGGAAAGAAGACATCTGTACTACTGAACCCACAGACATTTATCACCAATGCTGTAGCTCCCCTGAGCTCTAACCAGTGTTTTCAGGGTTTAAAAAGTATTGTTTGGATTTTTTGGCCCAGAACTTTATTGTTTTGGTTCAGTAACACAGATATAAACAGACTCAGAAATATTGTCAGCAAAATAATTCTCATAAATCTCCTGTTCTCTAGATGTCTGGCACCAAATAGCAGACAAACAAGGTTAGCAATTAGCTGGTGACTTAGCATTTAGCAGCAACAGGGGTAGATACATTTCTGAGGAGTTTGCGTAGAGTAAAACCAGGGCAAAAAAGGAGAGGGCCAGGTTTGATACGTCATATATCTGAGGAAACAATCCTGTCAATTTGACAGAGGGCGGGCAAATAAAGCCAAAACCTTGTCAGTACAGAGAGTGAGAGTTTGCATTAGCACAATCACTAACACTGCCAGTTTCAAGCTAAGAAAAACATAAACTGTGCTAACCGTTCTGATACGTCTGCTAGTCTCTGATATTGGTCACAACAGACTCCTCATCTGAGTCTGGGACTGAGGCTTAAACATGGCTGAGTCTCTCTGATGTGTCCTCCTCTAACCATCTTGATACTCTCTGCTCTTTCACCTGACAACCTGGAGCAAGCAGTGGTGGTAGGCAGGGGAAACAAGGCCTGATCCAGATTTCTCAATAAGGGTAAGTGTAGATGAGCTTCCAAATGCAGTTTTCCTTTTTTTCACTTTTTATGTGGGAAAACCCCGTTAAACAAAATATTAATCATAGCAGAGTATTTTACAGAGTGACAGGGTGGAAAAGAACTGGACATTATAATCTTCATGAAGGGCGGCTTTACTGCAGAACTGTCGGATTAGACTAAATTAGTTTTCGCATGGTGTACCTAATTAACTGGTAACTGAAAGCTTGGTTTAGGATTTTTTAAGAATGCATCCTTTATTTGCCAATCACAGCTGGACTTTATCTGGATCTAATTTCTTCTGTAAATAATTGCTCAATCAGCTTGAGTTTTTAACATTCGAACTAGTAGAGAATCAACTTTACTCAGTAGAATTAGAGGAGCAGGTGCTGTCCACCAATCAGGATCTTGTTCTGCCTGTGAGACATTAAACCTTTAAATTAATTCAACGCATGCCACTGCAACTTAACTATGGTCATTTGCAAAACACCATGAAAAACAATGCTCCCACCCTGAGCCGCAGTATATTGGAAAACAAAACAACGTGAGACCTTAAATATGCTACAGACCGCAGGATTCGTTTCTTCTGACCAACCAGGAGAGTGTGCATGAAATAAAACACAGCCCATGTAAGCACAGGCTCAATATCCCCATGGGGGGGATTCAGTCTCACCGTGCAGCATCTTTATAGCAAATTACATTCTTCCACAGGTAATGAGCAGATGACAAATTCTATTGTGTGAGGATTCAGTTTCACTGTGGTGTATTAATCTGAGATGGGACATTGGAAAAAAGATGTTGTTTTTATTATTTATCTGTCTTCAGGTTCACCTGTCATACAGCGGCAAGGCAGCGTCTGTGGCTGATGCAAACAGAGTTTTAGTTTATCACTAAAATAAACCAGAGGTATAAAAGGGGTTGATGATAGCAAGACGGATGGGAGAACAGAGAGAGGCAGACAACTGTAGCACATTAAAGACAGGAACTTAAAGTCAGCCAAACTTTCAGAATGAACCTGACACACTAAATTCAGTTTGTGTTTATCTCTGTTTCTTGTATTAAACAGGGACATTACTGTGCAGTCAATACTTCATCCTCCCCTTCCCCTTTAGTCTAAGTGTTGGAAGATTTACCTAACCCCTGTCTTAGCTTGGCCTCAGTCCCCTGGCCCCAGGGCAGCAATAAAAACAGGTAAACAATGAAGCTGGGAGCGCACCAATAATAAAAGGGGGTCTAAAGGGGTTGTGAGAGTCATTAAGTGTCAATAGCCCCTCAAACACCCCCCCCCCATCACAGACACTGAACTGGACTCCCAGAGCAGCAGGGAAGGCAGTTTGAAGAGCTGAGGAGAGGAACCAGACAGTGAAAATGAGACTGATATCGAAATGCAATAGCTTCATTTCAGGTTTAAGTGCAGTTCTTTTTGTCTCGTACCACAACACTGACCCAAATGTCTAAAATGGCGGGGTCTGACAGAGCTGCTGATCAGTAACCATGACTCACAGTTTACTGCTATTTCAGAAGCTGAAAATTTAGAAATTATTCAAAAATCACTGGCCTCAAACAAAAGCTCATCCTCTCTGCTACAGTACAGAATTTCAGTTCCAAGTCATGTGGACACACTTGTCTTTAAGTGTGTCTCTATCGGCCTGTTTGAGACTGTCCTCTTCTAAAAAAATCGACCCTGTAGGTCGTCTGCAGCAGCTTATTGTGGCCCACAGTGATGTTTTATTGAAAGGCGATCTGTAGCAGACGTAGTGAGTATGACAGGAGCAAAGGAAGAAATCAGGCGACAACCTTCTCCTGCTGCAGACTTTGCCACAAGGACTTGTTTCCCATTTCAAACCAATAATCAGTGTTTTATCCATCTGCTCCACAACCTTGACTGCATGGTTATTATTGTAACCATGACGATTACGGCCCTCTAACCTTAAGGAAGTATTTTTTTTAACTCAAACAACAATCGTTTTTCTAAAACTAACCAAGTAGTTATTGTCCATGAAGGTAACCAACCCGTAACTGTTTCTTAACCTTGTGTTTCTTATTGTTAATGTGATGATGAGGGCTCAGTACTCAGGCCACTGCTACGCTCCTATGGGTTGTATGAGCTGGGACAAGCAACTTCGGTTGGAGGATTTGTTTTCCTGTTTTTATGCGCATTTTCAATTTGTTCATGAAAAATAAAAAACACCAGAAATTCAAAGTTCAAAGATCACAAGCTCCCCTTCCTGAGTTACAGCGTTGTAAGGTGTCACTGAGATATCACATTCACGAGAACGGGACGGACGGAGGAGCTGAAAACATAGCGCCTCGGTTTGTGGCTGCCGACCGCGCTGAGGCGTAAAAAAGATGAATTGTTGCATTTCTACACTTTTGCTGAGGTGGAAAAGCTGCTGGGTCAATAAAGCAAATGTGACAAATGCAATGGAAACTGACTTAGTGAATAAATTGTGACATACATGTGACTGACACAACGCACACGCCTCTGCTGAGGAAAAGAAAGATGGTGGCAAATGAAAATATCAGGTCTCTGTGGAGAATTGATGAGAATGTGATGGTTCTCATTTCTACACATCTTCATTTTTTTTAATGGTCTGACTGGAAAATTAACGCCACCACCTGTTTATCTCGATGCTCCCTGCTCCTACTATCTGCATTGGATGACAAACGTGCACGCTTACATTTTCATTCTCTTGTACAGCTTCTCTGGAAACGTCAGCCTAAATGTGTTCTACATTTGGATGGAAACTTGACTCTTGTCACCAGCAGACTACATTACTGTAATGTCCTTTTTACTGGTCTTCCCCTAAAAGCCATTCAACAGCGTCAGATAATTCATATTACAGCCACCCAAACATTCTCAGATATCTACACTGGCTACGTGTTCATAAAGCTGGACAGACACTGGTACGTTTTATTAATCTTGTGCATCATGCTGACTCAGACCGGACGTTTTAATCATCTTTCTAGCACAACCAAAATATACGACTTCTATTCTCACACTGTACAGATCGAACAACTGGTCACAATGTAGGTTTTAACACCGAATGTGACCACAAAATAAGACGAGTTTATTCAAGTTGATTCAAACAAGATGACTGGTATCACCGTTGATGAAAAGAGAAAAGGAGCAACAAATAATACAATTCTACTTGAGTAAGAAAAGAAGACCCAGAAGTGAGTATGGCCGAGAAGATGCAGACACTACAGTCTGTCAGTGAAGTTCAGTTTTATTGCCGTCACAGCTCAGAGTTCATTCAAGATCTTCTGACAGCAGCCAGGTGGGAAATCAAACTGTGGAGCTGCTCAAACTGAAACAGAGCCGACCGAAGTTTCTGACGTAAGAAAATCAAACGGATCATTCAAGGGTCAGATTTATTGATTGGACTGCTTAAAATCAGACCGTGACTCATGTCCCCCTCAAACTGCACGTCAGACGGACAGAACCAGTCGGACAGGAATTAAGCCCCAATTCTATAATTACCGGTAGTTGGCGACGACTAATTCTGGGTAAAAAATCCGTTCAGTGTGATTACGGAACTGAATTCAAGATTTTGCTCTTGCTCTGTAAAGATCTCCTGCAGTATCTGACAAATTTCCAATTTAGCAACCCAGCAGGTTTTCTCAGGCTGCAGGTCAACACTTTCCTTTGGTCATGTAGCATCTGGTGTTTGTGCTGCTGCTGATCTGAGGCGTACACTGACATGAGCTTCCTTTATTTAAGAACAAAACTGTGAGTTTGTGCCCTTGAACTTAAACTACGTGTAGCATTTTTGATCTGAAGCCAAACAAACAGATTAGGATGTCCCACTCACTCATTAAACTTTGCCTTCATGTGTCTGGATGAATTAGCAGACTGACCTCCACTGTGAAAATCTTCTTAATCACCACTCAAGGTTAACATCAGATGACCTGGTGTCCCTTTGAAATCCCAGCCTCTGATCATTCTGCTGTGCCCCCGTCAGCACCACCCATTAAATGCTGCTCCAGCTGCAGGTTTGATTTGTGCACAGGTGTACAAAAAGTCTGTGTGAACCAAAGAGCTCCTGCATGCCAGTTACTTTTGGCTAACTATAGCTGCAGACATAAATCATTAAAAACTATTGATGCCACAGGAAGAACTGAAAGAATAAATAAAGCACACATGACAAACAACACCAACAAACTTATTTACAACCTTCGATGCCAAAAAAGTAAACTGAAGTGGATTCGGTCCAGCTTGGTCTCATCTGTCATCACGCTCATATCATTTTCATTATCAGCTCAACAATCTTAATGTCTGTTCCTGCCTTAAGGTGTCGCCAGATAAAACATTAAAAAACGTGATCTTACTAACATGGACGATATTATCAGCCGATATTTGCCAGCTTTAGTGTGTCTATATCAGCTGTTAAGTAATAAGACAACAGACATCCTGATTGAGTCTCATGACATAAAAAAATTGAAAGACTGCTGCTGAACGAGTCCTAAAACCCGGAAATTAGTTAGCATTTTAGCACTTCTGGTTCCCTTGCCAAGTGTATAGGTTTTTTTGAATGGGCTTTTGGTTAGATGGCTGAAAAAATGTCTGTTTTTAACACAAGCTCAACATATTTTCACGTTTTATTCTACAACATAAAATACGTCAGTAAATACCCCAGTTGTGATTTCATTAAATTTTTATGTCTCTTGAAGAAGGCCTAACAAGTGTCAAGACTACAGAGGTTGTTGTGGACGTTAAACGTCATCACACCGCACATGAAAACCGATCTACTCACCAGACCAGCTTTACAGCCTTGTTGTGTTCACAAACTATTACAGACTTTGTAAGAGGAAAGGCTTTTGTAGAAGACATAAGAGCCAAATCAAACTACAAGTTGAAGTTTAGTGGTGGTGACGTTGAAGTCGTGTAGGCGTGCCGTAGTTCGTTTATAGCCTTTAACACTAGCTTTCTACTTCTGTCCATTGTGTTTATGCTTCAAAAATCATAAAATAGTGTGAAGTGTGTGAAGTGTGAAGATTATCCTGCTGAACAAATCATGTCAGTATCATAAACAGTTGTTTGTCACTGAGTTTACTTTCTGCAGTAATCCAAAAGACAATGTAAAAAGGGAAGCAGGGTGATGCTAACTCCCAGGTTGGCCTACAAAAATATATCATCCCTGCAGGACTCTGTTGCAAGCAGAGCTCTTTGCACTCACAACTCACAGTAATATTTAAATAGCAGGTAGTGTAGTGTAGAATGTGACCTGATTATATTTACATAAACTTTCCCTGTGTTTTCCTGTCACTGTTCCCGAGGTTGAGAATTTGACTGAAGCGTTGTGCACTTACCACTGGAGCAGTCCAGTCCTCCCCAGCCTGGCTCACACTGGCAGGTATCAGGAGAGACACAGCGTCCGTGGGCACACTCTTCCGTACACAACGCTGAAAGAGGAACAAGAGGACATCAAGATTAACATTAAACACATCTGGATCTGTTACCGTTAGTGATGAAGCAGTGTCTCTTCATAACTCTGATAAACTGTTGCTTTAACATTTTTTTTTTTTTTTTTTAAACATTTTTTCCTGTTGGATGTGATGAAACTGATCTGTAGATACCCCATGCCATGCATAACTGTATGGTGTGCATTTATCATTTATCGATATAAACTAAAAATGTCAGCTTGATCACTTCACATTGTTGTAGTCTTTACGCTCTGCTCCAGTGAGTCTGACAGAATAAATGAATTTAATTTTCTCACTAACACAGATTACAGCCACTGTATTCTTTGCATATGGGACTCCACAGGTCAATGTCACAGCATCCAGGTAAGAGATTAAATAAATCTGCTTTTGTTTCTAAAATAGTCATCAGTGCTTTTTGACAAGCACAGGCTGCTTTTTTAGTTGTTGAGTTTCTTTGAATAATTCTTGTTTATAATGCAGGAGATTCTCCTTGATCCATTCAATAGTAGGAACCTTGCAATCACACTCAGTTTCTCTTGTTTTTCTGTTTTTGTTCCTTTTCTTGTGCCAGTGAAGGACAAAGGAACAATGAGACAAAACAAAAGCGAAAAAGGTTAAAGATCCCATATTGTATAAAGTGAGATTTCCATGTCTTTTTTGATTATAATGCAGGTCTAGGTTCTATATTAATACTGTGAAAGTATCAAAGCGCCACAGACAAATGCTATATTCAGAAACAGAGCCTTAAAATGAGCCGTCACAACTTCTGTAACTTTGTGATGTCACGACAAAACAGTCACTGTTCTTTGCCATGCTCCACCTGGACCCAGCACCCAACCTTGCAGGATTTGGTTTCTTAAAATTAATAGTTATCATAGGACATGTTAAACTTAGGGAGCTATTCACTGAGTCTGGTCCATTTTCTGTAGCACAAGCTTTGTGTTTATCTTAAAAACTCTGAGTGTTTACCTGAAGTCTGCTATATTTTCATTTGATCAGTCAGAAAACAGTCCGCCAATCAGAAGCCAGTCTTCTGATTGGCTGACTGACCAGTTGTTACTAGAGCTCCAGGGAGAGGCCTGAGAGAGAAGTAAAACTACATTTAAAGTAAAATATAAGACCTTTAACAATAAAACAGATTTATAAAGCTTGTTTTTATAATGTGTCTGAGGGCAGATGTGATTTGTCCCTTGACAGAGTTACAGTTGAATTAAATTACTCTCACGCAAAAATGACTACACACATGTACAGTATGTGGGCCAGATTTGGCCCATGGGCCACGGTTTGCCTACCACTGCTGTGCAGTATGAAAGCTGAGAGTGTGCTGTGCTTCCTCATAAAGAGCTGCTGAGACTGCTCTGTGTGATGCAATGATATAATAACTGGAAGTGAAAAAAACTTAGTTTATATTATTAAAAGTCATTTTGATTTGCCACCGGGTTTAAAGTTTTAGGTGCTGCTCTTTGAAGTCAGTGGGAGCAACGTTTTCAGATTCACTTTTAGGTCTTAACGTAATATACAGAGGGAGGTCCGTGTCAGTGTCTGTGTGCCTTTAATCTATGTTTTTATTGTTCTCTCTCCTCATTTTCCCTTTATTTCATTTTTCTCTGCTCCTCTTTCCTCACACCTTCCTGTGGCCACCTCTGGCCTCTGGGCTAATCACTGCACAAGAAAAAACAAGACACGGCAGCATCATTCATTATGCTGGGATAGAGTCATTTGTTTTCAACCTTCAGATAGTGTTTGACAACTCTCAACTGTAAGGTCGTGTCACGATGAAATATTACACCAGCTGGAAAAGCTTAAGGTGAAGATGAAGAGCTTTCTTATCTGTTGACTGTACGAAGCTGATAACCTGCCTTACACCCTATCAGGAGGCTGCTCCTGGCCTCTCACTGTATCTGAATCAAGGTGATTTTTTAAAGTTGGTGAATATATAAATATAAACAGTAAGTCACAATTTGTACTGTCGATAGATTAATCTGTGAAACAGCATAGACTCTCTGAAGGGGCTAAAATGACAGCTTCCTTCATGTTCCAGGTTAAAGCAATTAAAGACTAAGTCCATTATATTTCTGCATCTTTTTAAAAATCTGTCATTTCAAAGAGTCAGGCGCATTTTTTATTCTTTCATTTCTACTAAAAAAATTGTTTTCTGAAAATGCTGGAAACTTTCATTGATGTTCAATTCTAGCAAGAGAATATACAGTGTAAAAAATAAATAAATAACAGATTAAATTATTCTTCTTTTTTGTTTTCTTTACTTCTTTCAGCCCTGGGTAGTGTCTGCAGGTTTTCCTCTATGGCTCCATACAACGTGACAACACCTACCAAAAAGTGAGGCTGGACCGCATTTATCCTCAGAGGGGATACCCAGGGTCCAGAAACCTCGTAGAGGAGGCAGCCGGCTTGGCTCAGTCTAAAGTTTAAAAAGTCTGCCATGGGCCCTGGGGCACCTGGTGGTTTAGTGGTTAAGACACCGGCGATGAACTGCAACATCTCTGGTTCACGTCTGTTCACTCTTCGACATATCACTCCCCATCTCTCCTGCCCCTCATTTCCTGGCATCTCTCTACCGTCAGCTGTCTAATAATGCTATAAAAAGCATAAAAATATAATTATGAAAATGATAAACAGTAACTGTGCAAAGGTTTTAGACACTTTAGATGGTTAACCATTATGTAATATAATCACGGAGGCATCTGATTGGTCTCAAATTTGTCCTACGGCAGGACAACGAGCCTAAACACAAAGCCAGACTCATAACAGAACTATCTTCATGGAGTCAGCCTGGGATCACATCAAGAGGCAGAAGACGCTGAGACAGAAGAACTGTGGCAGGTTCTCCAAGATGCTGGAACAACCTACCTGCCCAGTACCTACCTAACTGTGGGCAGGTGTACTGAGGAGAACTGGTGCTGGTTTAAAGGCAAAGAGTGGGCTGATAAATAAAAACTAATGGTATTATTTTTGAAAGAATGTTTGCACTGTGCTGTATATCTGCCTCGAAAGCTCACTAATTAGCACATTTTTTAAAGTTTTATTTAACCAGTGATGTACGGCTGAGAGGCTTGCTCTTTATTTCCCTTTTTTTTTTAATCCGCTCACAAAATTAAATGTTAAAATGATAGTTTCTTTATCTCCAGGTTGTTTGTTACAACTGTTTCCCGGCTGAGCACAGCAACTTTGTGTTATCTTGTCATAATTGTGAGGTTGTCAAGAATGAGGTCAGAGTGGCCATGAGTCCAGGGTGTATACTACCCAATGCATGCTGGGAAAGGCAGTACATTTTTGTTAGCACAGAATCCCACAGCTCAAAAACAATCAATGAAAAAGGATAAAAACTGTAATTTAAACTGTCACATTAAAAAGCCTCATGTTGCTTAATGGAATGAAAATCAAATTAAAAAAAACTGTATTATCTTGTTGAAAGTGAGAAGCTGAACTTTATCTAACATCTGCTCAAACTCATTTTGTGAGGATCGCTTGTGTACGAGAATATGAATACTGCATCATACATCAGGTATGTATGGAGCCGGGAGAAGACGGGGCTGACAGCTCGGAGACTTTAGCTCCTCCACCACACAGATACGATGCGCCTCTGCTCCGACTGTTTGTGCAGCTGATTCCTCTCTAACGTGAGCGGGCGGCTTGACGTGAATGAATATGTGCAAAGGAACAAATGAACATCACATGAATGAAGAATGTGTCTTTAGTTTCACTGCCTGCATTATGGGACTTACACACGCACCTGCAGTGCAAGCATGTGTAAACTAGCGGTTTTTTGAGGCCATGAGGTTTTTTTTCTGTTTTCTGTTTGGTTGTTTTTGGTTTTCTGTTTGTTTTTTCTTCTTTTAAATCAGCACAGTGCACAGGAAGTGAAGTACTGAGTTTTGAAAGCTGCAAAGAAGTGTGCAAGCAGGGAGGACAAGTGGGCACAGTGTAACCAGGAGTGAGACTGGTCTCCGTAAAGCCAGGCTTTATGGGTTTTATGGTACTTTGGTCGCAGAGGGGTCATGCTCTCTAAATTTATAGTGGCAGTGTGTTAACATTTTACAGCTTTTTTCATGCATTAGGACAGAAAATCCTCACAGCCACACAAACTTGGCACTACACGCTGAGAAAAGATTTATTCCAGAGGAGCTTCTGCTTCACATTTTCTCAGAAATGGTGTGATAAAGGTGATGAGTTATCATCGTGCGTAGGTTTTGTCCCAATTTTGATAAAAATGTTGAAGAAAAGATACAATAAGAAGAAACATTTATGATCAACATTATACCCTCTGTGTACAAAAATTAAAGGGGTATAAGCCGGTTTTTCTAAACACGGGTAAACCCCCTAAAAAAGGCAACTGACTCATTTTACACTGCCAGCCGAGTTAGCCAGAGAAGATACGCACAACTGCAGGCAAGAATCACACACACACACACACACACACACACACACACACAGACTAGCTGCTTGTAGCATCTCCTAAAGTGTCAGTGTCCTCTAAACATACTCATATGGCTCTCTATGGTTGAGGTCTGCTCAGGCAGTAGGAATAGATTACGGTAGACCAACACAGAATCCCTGATTTGATTCCACCTGAGGACATTTGTCACACTTCAGGGAAAGATGACGAAACCAGTCTCTCCCTCTTGATAGTATTTGTGCCCATGTGTAAAAAACAAAAGGCTTTTCAATTCAGGTTTTGCTGCAACTTCACCTTTTAACGCAATTTATCAATAACTGCTCTGTACATTTAAACTGCAGGTAGTTTTTCTGACATTACAACTGAAACAATTTTTACACTGGGGATTAAAAATGTAAATACATTTGTAGAGTAAGGTTTTCTAAAAAAAAAAAAAAAAAAAAAAAAAAAAGGTAAATTTTTTTACAAACCTTATCATCCTCTTAGAGAGATTTCTGCATTTATTAAAAATTAAAATATGGAAACCCAAAACAGATGAGTGATGTGAGTAAACTTCTTCATAAACTTCTGACTGGGAACTTTGTGCTGCCCAGCACACTTTCAGAGCGACAGAGATAAAATTTGCTCACAAATGCAGCCTCAGATTTTAATAAGATTTTAAAGACACATGCTCTTGTAATCCTGAAGGAGAGTTGATAAATCATTAAACGGGTGCCTGATCCTTTCATCCTGTGGATTGGAGCAGAAACAGCTACAAGGAGGATTACATCAGCAGCGGGTACAATAAGATTAATAGATATCAAATTAAATAATCACTACCTAATTCCAGCTATTGTCTCAGCAGACTGAAGCAGCCTTTAGCGCCCTTGAATCTCTTGATCTGCTGCTGCAGGAGGAATGAGAGCAGAGCTAGAAGCACCACCAGGGAGAGCAGCAATGTAGCTGCACACCTGACATCTTTCTCCACTCTCTGATCTCATATAAAACTGTCAACAGGGCTGATCACAACACCCTGGGGCAACACCAGCTGAAAATGAAATCATTCTAAGTTTTTATATTTCTCGTCTTGTAGTGTGGACATAATGATGTTCCACTTTCTTTTCTTTTTTTTTTTTACTCAGAGACTATGAATATATTTCTGAATAATAAAATCGCATATATAAATACAAATATACAAGATACAAATGCATTATTCAGTTATGAACAGATAATGCAGTGAGAATCACAGAACCACTGAATTTTCTGTCACCCAATGAGACTTCTCAGACTTACAAGTCAATCTAATAATGGATTTCATCAAGGACAAGTGTTAAGAAATTGTAATTTTTTTGGTATTTTTTACCTAATATCTAATATTAAAACAAATGTCTGTTGTAGGCACAGAGGAAACAGGAAGTGCTGGTAGCCAGAGCAGAGACATACAGCAATGTAGTAAAGTATTAATAGTAGTATAAATAGTATTAAAGGTCCCATATTTTACAACTTTCCTGGGTTTTATTATTTATTTATTTTCAGTGTTGATCCATAATAGATATATTTGGGGTTTTAAGAACCAAAAACCATCAACCAACCAAGTAGCTTTCTCATTTTTCATCATATTTATCTGGACCTCGTTATATAAACTGCTCCGGTTTTTAAAGAACAATCACATTTTCTATTTAGACTCAGTTTAGAATTAGTTCTTACTTCTTACTTTTTGTTTTAACAACATTCCTTTCTTTATCATTTGATTAATAATTAATTGTGATATTTTGAATATTTTCCGAGCAGCTAGAAGAACAAATGGCAGTGGAAAAACTACTTAACACAGACAATCAGACAAGACAGCTGAGATGATGATCCAGCCACCTGTGGTGCAAATCTAAGTACAGATAATTTTGTGAAATACACAGATACAGATAGTATCTTTCTATTACACCCCTGCTATGCATGTTATTCTGCCTTCTGACTCAAAGGAACAGAGAGACACCATCAACTGGAATCACTGATTACAGAAGGAATTATTTTCTTTCAGGATTTGATCAAAAATCATGTTATAACAGATTTGCTGTGGAGATGTAATGAGTGTCAGAGGGAGAAGGGTTACAGAGAGGGGAGGGGGTAAAGGCTGATGGGTGATGGTGTCACAGACGGATAGAGAGGCAACGCAAACAGCCTTCAGGATCCAGGAATAAAACTAACATCACTGCCTCGAGGTTGTGCGCCTTCACCAACCAGTCAAAGTGCGGTTTATATCCACCTCTGTCCAAACTCATAACATATGGAGTAAAGACTTTGAAGAAATTTTATTATAGGTATCAAGTGTATGAATCCTTGAGTTATGGCCAAAGACGTGTTTAATGAGGTCACAGTGACTGTGACCTTTGACCATCTAATCCGCTCATCCTTGAGTCCTACTGAACATTTCTGCCAAATTTGAAGAGATTCTCTCGAGGCGATCTTGAGATATCCTGTTCACGAGGATGGGACATATATGATGCCTCAGGCGGCGGCTGTCGCCAGCACGGAGGCATAAAGAGAGGAAAGAATTAGCTGGACCAAGAATGAAAAGAAGACAACTGAAGGAGAAATTTTTCTGACAAGAGGTAAAACGGCCTCAGGCTGAGCTGAAAAATAACAAAAGGATTTTTCCAACATCAAGTCAGGGAACATCACAGAGAGATCGATTCAGGGCGACTGCCTAAACATTTAAAGTCTGGAAGCAAACACAGCAAACGTGTTCTACATCCTGCACATAACTGCATGTTTATCTAAAAGATACAGATAAATGGGAAATGAAAAACGGTGACTACACAAGAGCCAGGAAACACAGAAAGAGGAAAGCCCTCTAATCAACTTAGCAACCCCCCACCCCCACCCTCACCCC
>NW_019524925.1:136769-206437 GCF_002814215.2 Seriola lalandi dorsalis
CCCCACCCCTCTTTCTCTGCCAGAGAGGGAACCTTTCAATTAGCTCAAGCCGTGCATATCACACAAAAGACCCGTCCGAGGCCGTTAACATTAGTGGACCAGGCAGGCGTCTCCTCGTAGGTAGCTTCTGGCGTTCAAGCTACTCAGCCGACGGGAGCAGTGTGTGTGTGTGTGTGTGTGTGGCGTCACACAATGGAGTGGGGGGTATTTGTCTATGTCCCCTAGGAGAATCTAATAAAGTTGTTTACAAGCAGATGTTGAATAAAGACACACAATACACTCCTCTTTACCCCCCCCTCCCCCCAGGCAAACCCATTCACCTCCTCTCTACAATAAGAAAAGGCAACACTACTCTATAGAATTTACCATCTAGAGTGGATAATTGATTTCTTTTGCTGGATCAAGGAGGGTAGACCAGCATAAGATAAAGACTGAGCAAGGAGATACTCTTTATTTTTCTCTCACAAAAGCGGACTTTTTTCTTTCTGACACGTTTGGACTTTTGGACTTTCTAACTTTCACAGTTTATTATAAGTCTGTGTTTGCTCGCAGGTGTATGGACGGACAGAGAAGGTATATGGAGGAAGTATTGTTGCAATAAAAATGACTCATTTATGAAGAACATTAAAAAATCATATTCAGTCTGTTAAAGGATTTGTAAATCCAGCTGGTAGTCCAGTTCGCTCTACGCACTTTACTGTATAAGTTGATAAATGAACGCAGAAATGTTCAGCCACTGTACACTAATCTTGGCTGGCTAGAGGCTAAATAAAAGGACAAGTCTTCTTCCGAATTCTTTCACCATGAGACATGAGATAATGTTTTTAAAATCAGTGTTAGTAATTACTTAATAAATTCAAGTTGCACCTGCTCCTCTACCGTGAAATCCTTTTTTGTCCTTCAGCGTTCACAAGTTCACTGAAGCTGTGTTTTGGAGAAACTAACTGGTGGCGCACACACACACTGGGTTGACAGTTTATGAGGTCCACGTAGCTAAATACAACAGTCCTGCAATAAATCCTCCCTCATGAAGGTTGTAATGTTCATTCATTCATTCATTTTGGAGGCTGCAGTTATGTTATGTTGTTGAATTGTGTTGCATCATACAGACTATTACTTTGTCCACCCCATTTCTATCAGTAATGGGAGCCTAAATAACAGAAATATCTTGTTATTTTAATAAACCTGCATATATGAATTAAATAAATATCATTAACATATATAGTTGCAACATCTTATACCAAATAAAAATTCCTCATATAGACATTTTCTTAATATATGTACATATACAAATTTTACTATGGGTATTTCATATATGCTATAAATGTATATCTTCATATATCCAGTGGATGTATATATGTTATAATAATCTAATTAACATATATGGCAACACCACTATTGCTATAGGACATATACTTCATATATATTAGGTTTCTGTATGGGAAGGCTGGGTTCACGGTCAAATGAATAACTACATATGTGTGTCGTAGCAGCTCTGAGTGATGATCTGTTGTCTCTGCTCAGTCTGACGCTTCGTTTCTCTTTGACTGAGAAATCACTGAGAGCTTCAAACAAAAATAATTGCGTAAAGAAATATTATTTTATCCCACTGACCAAACTTTTCAGCTTTCAAAGATCCATCCCACGCAGCAGTAAATGAAGCTAAACACCACACACATTCTCCTCATCTGTGGATATGGAGACATTTTCTTTTACAGAAATATATTTAGGTTTTTTGTTCTTAACATTAAAGGCAACGTAGAAAGAAAAAGCCACAGCCTGATTTGCCCTGTAAAGCACTCCACAATACAAGAAGATGCTACTGTACAAACAACATATCTTCAGAGTGGAGATATCTGATGTATAACTCCTTATTAGCTGTTTTTTTTTTGCTTGCAGCTTGTTTGAGGTTGTGTTTGAGACCTTTTTCTACTTTTTTCCCCTCTGAATACGTTTATTTCAAAGCTCTCTGTGGTCAGACTTTAAGTAGAAATGGATCCAGAGCCGGATTGATCTAACTTTGACAGCTCCAACAACAGATATAGATAACTGCCTGGCGCACAGTGAAAAGATAACGACCAAGATTGAATCACTGTTCCACAAGATACACTGCAATTTTAACAAGCCTGGATACTTTGTGCGTATCAAGTGGAAAAAGTTTGAAAATAACAATGCAGATGACAGGAAAATGATTTTGTTTGTTGCAGAGACGTTATGCAGAGCGCACGTCCCCCTGTGGTGGGAATCTTTTATATCCAGCTGTAAGTTTCTGTCTGATAGGAAGCAGCAATGTTGGATTTGTTTTTATTGCCATTTGTTCAAACCCAACGTGCGTTTGTAGCATTAACAGAGCAGCAATACTTCACTTATATAAGAAGAGAGCAATATGTATTAACTTCTGATGAGAGAAGTGACATGTTTGTTCATTCAGAAAGTGAACTCAGTCGTTTACTGGGTCTTTGTGTCGTTGTTATATCAGACACCGACAGCTCATGTTTGTTGCTGTTTGTATCCAGTTGTGTTGCACTTTGAAAAATCCAGTGTCTTCCATCAGCCTCAAAATCAAGTATATAACTACAGTCGACTATGAAAAGGTTGTGAAACAAAGACACGTTATCTGGTGTGTAATATGTAACATTTCCACATTAAAATGTCTAAAAACGACTAGACCAATGTTATTTTTTATACATTATCCTAAATGTTTCCATCACTTCTCACGCTCTGTTTCATTTGGTCGCCTGTCAATGACAGGCAAAACTGACTTTTCTCCAGTTTTAAGTCACATTCTTAAGATCACTTTTTACCAATGGATCGTTTTCAACTACATATTTTAACCAGACAAAGGATTTTAATCATCGGTCGTCAGTTTTGTCAGAGAAAAAAGCAAATGTTAGACAGATCAGCTCTCAGCTGCTCTGAGAAGTCCTGTGTTCACCATAGTGCATCTGTGAATCACAGATTTTAATGTGAAACTGCTTCATTCAGTGTCATGTGAATGATCAGTTGTTATGAAGAGGAGGACACCTCTCTGGATAATTAGGCTGCCGCTAAAAACCTCCTGAACGCCTGAATCATAAATTATCAGTGAATCAATCAAAACAAAGGTTAGCAGCAATCTAAGCTCCACAACCCCTCCCTGACGTCTCATGTCTGTGTAACACTTACTTTAAATGTAAAACGGCTTTATTCAGTGTTTTTAACGGTTACAATCACCTGGTCTGTTTGTTTTGAAGAGGAAACCTCTGCAGATAATTGAGCTCCAGGTAAAAACCTCCTGAACGACTGACAATGAAGGAATCCAAACCAGGAGAAGCTTACAGCAGCGATGGTGAAGAAAACAACTCCCATGATCCCACACTATTTCATGACATCACCCAACGCCGTCTTTTGTTATTGTTATTGGGCACAAGATGAAACCCAACTTTTCTCTAATAATTCCCTTCTCTCTGTTGTGTGGGAACCGCTGGATATCTCTGACATAGGAGTTTAACTGCAGGTGGTGATAGCAAAGGTTTCTTTAGCTTCAGTTAACGACAGATTGACTTGAGAGCTTTGAGATCGTTTACAGTCACAAGCAATTTGGGCCAAATTTCCACCTCCCCACATTTCCCTCAGACCCTCAGGAAAAAAACGGTTTACTGTAGCTGTTTCAAAACTCCTCTGTCGTCCTCCTCTCACCTGATTCTTAGTAAATGACGTGTATCTCCTATGGGAACATGGGAATTTCTCGACTCAGTCATACAGCACTTGTGAAACCAAGGGCAACATATGAACGCCGCACATCACAACACCAGCAAGAATTCTTTCCTATGTAGATCCACACACCCGGAGCAAATTAGGTCATCATCAGCTCGACGAGATTCAGCTCTGTCTTGTCTCTCAGCAACTCTGCATACAAACTTTTCAGAAAATCACCAATTTATTGATAATTTCCTCCAAGGACTGGGACACCCTGGCTATCCTGACTACTTCTTCTGTCTGTGTTTGCTACAGGTTTAAACTGACACACATAAAATGATGTGATACTCTGTAAAGAGCCTGATATGTGTTTTGCGTGAGGAATTACTTATTATATATAATTATTTGTATTTTATGATCATTATGATAAAAAAGCAAGATAGAAATCTGTTATAAACATGAAAAGAATGACTGAGATTTGTGATTGGTTGACATTTCGCATGGGAGTTTGTCAGCCAAGATAACAATCTCTGAGGTTTGAGTTTCAAGTAATTGATTCTGTGCAGGCAAAGGGACGCCACATTACAACTGTAGAGCCTACACCCTCACATTTTATTGCCTTATTTATATTTGTATAAATGTCTGCCTAGCTGAATTCAACCAAACTGAAAAGGTGACTCAACACAACTTACGAACACACAGGTCTCCACTTTCATAGAAGCCTGGGCAGCACTGAGAGCGTCGCCTGTACATGGTCCTCACACCTCTCCTGTAGGCTGTCTTATAGCTGATCCTGTACATGTGACACACACACACACACACACACAACCGAGAACTTTATTTGTTAAAAGTGACAACATGAGAGACACAATGCTATATTTTTATTCCATCACTCAGAAAACAGTCAGCCCAGAGCCTCTCTTCTGATTGGCTTCTGATTGAAGCCTCAGAGAGGAATTGTAAAACTACTTTGAGATGGTTTTTGGTCCTGAAAAACCACAAATCTTTTTATGGCTCAACACATCAAATAAAATAAAGGAAAAGTCTAAAATATTGGACCTTTACATTAATTTGTGTCATGTTACGAGATGCAGAGGTTTCTTTCTTCATGAAAATAAATATTAAAAGGTTTTTTAATGCACAGTCAGTTACATTTTTACTTATTTCACAAAGCTCCAAATAAGAATTACTTAATATTTTTGGAATTTACATATCAGGACACTGATTTAACCTAAATTCACATTTTCTTTCCACTAAATTAGTTCAAGTATATTTACCTAAAAACAATAAAGAAATAAACCAGCAGGTCACGTTACTCAGAATGAGGCAGAGGTTCTAAAAATGTGTTCACATTCGTCCACTTCTAAAAGACAAGCAACACTTAACCGTTGAGGAGAGTTTCTCCCACTCATTCAAGGACGCTGATGTTTTCTGACATTTCAGTTTAAGATCAATGACTCAGCTCTCAGCTGGAGGAGCTGAACTCGTAGCTATAAAGCTTAATGTGGTCATTAAAGCCGCTACGCCGACAGTCGCTCATCAGAATGACCACATCATCAGGCAGTGCTGAACTGTCAGTGTTGGGTAGTAGACAGTTTGTGTCTGACTGCCTCTGATCCTCAGCAACAGAAGGGTCTCACATCCTGTACATAAGGTTTGACATCTTCCGTCTGATCTGACTCAGATGGATGATGTCTCTGACACATCACAGAATGGAAAACCTGATCATATTAATTGTTTTAGATGCATTTAATAGTCCACACTTGTGTTTACAATAGGTACTTTTTGTAAAAGCTTTATTTAAATCATAAACACTCACTGAGACCCAGAGAGAACAAAACACCATTATTCAGCATTTATAAACAGGATATTACCATTTAATGAATAACACATTACAATGTAGTTGTAAGCAGTTGTAAGTATTTATTAATATGGTCAAATATGTCTTTTTATGAGAAATCATAATATTAATAATGACTGCTGACAAATATTGTAATCAATAAATCAGATCAATAAACACCTGAAAACACCCATACAGCTGCTGACAACTAAATGATAGTGTTACAAACGATCAATTCTCTGCATGCTGCTTATAAATGTTAATTAGTGGGACAAACTAAAGAGTTACCCAGAACGCATCATTCCAGTTCACTGCAGCTCATTACTCTGGTGTCATGGCTATTCCCTCTGAACTCAAGTAAGGATGATAAATATCTCAACAACCTAGACAGCCTGGGTTTATTAATCAAAATACAGGTGCGCTGACACCTCCTGGATGGCAGTGATGACCTCTGACCTTTTCATATAGCTCACAAGGAAGATTGTGATAGCTGTCTGCAGTAATTGGTTAAATACCGTAGCTCCGTGGTAGATGGCATTAAGAGGTTTAAGGTTGTGGCAAGGTGTGAGTAAACATGACATAATCCGGTGTAGATAGAGTAACTGTAAAATGTTTTTTCTGTTTTGAAAGGGCAAACAACCTGAAAGTGGATTTATTGTTAAGTTACTGTTACTTTTTAAGTCACTTATCAAAAAATACACCCAACTTTCTCTGGTTCCGTCTTCTTAGATGTGAGGATCTGTTTTGTGTCACTGTAAATCAGTAATCTCTGGATTTTCAACTTTTGGTTTAGCAACAGATAAATGTCACCTTGGACTTTAAAATAATCATGATGGGCATTTTTCAATATGTTCTGGCATTTTATGGTTAAAAATTAGTTTGTCAAAAAGCAATCAAGAGATTAAACGGTAATGAAAATAATCTGTAGTTTCTGCAGTGTTAGCAAAAGATGTGTTGCTGCCTGTGTCCTTACCTGTGTCTGGTGCATTTGAACCAGTTGAGGATGTCGGTGCAGCGGGTGTAATAGACCTGGTCAAATGGATGAGCGTAAGACTCCTGCACAGTCACTGCATAGCTACAGAGAGAAAAAAAAAAAAACAACCACAACTTAACAGGAAGCCTAGAAACATCTAATAAGAATAGATTTATAGTTCAATTTATAATCTTAAATTATGAAAAAATCAGTCTCAACACTACAACATGAAATACAAAGATTCTTCCAATTACTCTCAAAGGTTTGGAGAAAACTGAAAACTCTAAATGACATGCTGTGTTGGAGTAGGACAGAATATTTCTAAAAGCTCAAAATCACAGAGGAAAATCTTTAAGATGATGATCAAGTCAATAACATTTACTTTCAAAAACAAATCATCAGGATGTGAAGTATCGATCTGAGGGCAAAACATGTCCTTGTGGAGCCATTTTTTAAATATGGAAAAAGGTTTTCGATCGATTCTTTCAGAGGACTTTTATTTTCCTACAAACCACAAATTTTCAGGATTATCAAAAATTCTGAAACAACAACAACAACAACTTCTGATTTCTACCTCTCTGTGCTGATTTATTTTCGCCTAACAATAACCACCTGATGCTGAGAACTTGAATAAGGTCACTGAACTGACTCTAACCTTAGGCAAGAAGTGGAAACTGTAATGGTCATCAAAGATAAAAATCCATTTCCACAATTCCCGCTGATTAAACTGAGAGATTATCGATCACAGCACCTGCACTTGAGCTGCTCTCATAAGAAATGACAGTGTGCTTTTACTCAACAGAGCGCTGAGTGGTGAGACCACTCAAGCAGTCACATTAGCATTGGTCTGAATTTACAGCCTCAGTGTGTCCCCAGGAGTAAACCTTCTCCTTTCTGCTTTTGATTATTGGCAACCCCTCAGTCTTGATTTGTGGCGGGCAGCACATTAGTTCACTACACAGTTTTCAGATGTGTTATTTCACTGTGAAAACTGGAGAAGAGATTGATTGAATTTGGGGAATCTGACCTCTCCCAGTGGCTGCACACGTTGGGGTCATCCGGGTTGAGGGGAAACACCAGAGAGATCAAGCCAAAGAGGATGAGCCACAGCAGGGCTTGGGGGGAAACCCCTCCGGCCCCCATCGTCCACCCTGTGTCCTTGGGGAAGAAGAGAGAGACCGTGAGGAACAAGATTTGACCTTTAAAAGGCTTTGGTGATATGTTCGCAAATCAGAGAGGAAAGATTACTAGCACCCTGAAATAAAATAAAAAAACACAGATGGAGGAGGAGAACATAACATAACACTGGCATCAAGGATTAAAAAACAGGCAGCCGTTTATCTCCAAAAATAACGAGAAGAAAAACATGCGAGGAAAACTTTTGAGTATGATTCTCAAAAAAGAAAAAAAAAAAAAACTCAACAGTATGTTAATGCTGTGCTTCAATCCAGCACCTGACAGCAGCTATAACTGCACCTGACACTATAAGGCAGTAGGAGAAAGTACTTTTACTGTGGCAACTTGGGCCACGTGCTTGTTTTATCCTGGCCCAGTATACGCCCAGCCAGTGGTGATGCTAGAGTCCGTTGGGGTCCGAGGCAAAAGCATTGCCAGGGGAGCCCTTCAGTCGGCGTTCATCGCCATTATGTAATAAATGGAATTTAACAAATAGTCTCCCTTGTCATGTTTCAGGTGTCTATGAGATTCAAGAAGAAAGTTCCCCCCTCTAAACTTCTCAAATGGTTTCATTTCAATTACTGTTTGAGGCGAAAGAGGTGAAATTATTCAATATTTTACTGAAAAGCAAAGATTAGAGAAAAAAATTATAAATTTGTTTTTAATGTGCCGTTAATCGTCTCACTACCCTCAGATTTATCTTTTGAGCCTTTGGCGGGACCCGGCTCTTAAGTTCGGAGAGGATGGAGGTGATATCAGATCTATATTGACACTTTCTGGTGCTCTCAGACTTTTGGAAACCACTGTATATACACACATCTCTTATACTATTCAACAGCAACAATTCCTCATTTTATTGTTCAATACTGCAGAATAAACAAATTATTGTCACATTTCTCAGTATCTCACTTAATTAAATCCCATTTTATCACACAACTGCCATCCAATTAAATCTGATATTTCATCCATCTGTTGAACCTGAGGCTAAAAGGAGTTGGTCTTGCAACAGAGTTGTTCCTTCCTCTACAAATGTTGCTGTAGTTTTGACCTTTTCAGACTTTTTTCTTGGAAACAGGTGAAGCTAATCTCCGCTCTGCTTCGGTCAAACCTGAGACTCGGCCTCCTTCACAATAAAGGTGAAACTGACAGAAAAATTTTGCAAAATCTGTCAGTCATTCTTTTACAAATCCAAAGCTTGCATGCAAACTAAAAAAATGCATAAGAGAAAATGTCCACTTCTCTGCTGCCACTTTCTTTCCTAACAAAAAAAAAAGGGTTAGCATGCAGCGCTGCACTGCAGAGGAAAAAAAATTAATTACTGTAATTCACAAGAGTGACACAGAGCAGAACATTGATAAAAATTAATCAGTGAGACTAATGAAATAAAACTGGTACAAGTGGCAATTTAAAAAAAAAAAACATCAACCGGCTGTGTCGCTGTCAGTGTGCAATGTCATCATACAAAAAAGCAAGAGGGAAAGCAATGCAACCAGGGTGTAATTATGGAGATTTCTCCAAATGTGAACACCTGATTCACAAGGCAGTGAAACCTCTGCTTCGGGTGATCCACTGTTATTTTCCACAGAGCACAGGGAGGGGAGGCTGGATGCACGTCAGGAGAAAACAGTGCTGAAAAGGTGAAATCAGCTGTACTTAATGCAAAAAATAAAATAGCAGGGCATGCGTGTACCGCTGAGAGTGCCAATCAGGAAACGCAGCAATGCAAGCAACAACTCAATGTGGGGTTGTGTACCTGACACAACCAATCTTGTTTCCACAAAAATCACTGACTGCTTTACATAAACATTAGCTGCAACAATAAAGGCAGCCGCAGGGAAACATCAGTCGAAACTTAAACTGTCAATTTTTTTTTCTCATTTGGGCAAAACTGCTAAATCTCAGCAGAAGAAATGTTTAAGGTAACCTGTAGGTGCTGTTATTGTTGCATTCATCCCCACCTCCTGGGCCTTGAGGCAAGGGGAAGATTTAAGGCAATGGGAATGGAAATTTCTGACAAAATTATTACCAAAGACTGTTTTTTTTCATGTCATTCTGAAAAACAGCCAGAAAAGACAAATGTCTCCTCTGAGGTGCCTGTATCTTCGAAATGTTTGCACGACGAATGTTTCCTGGGTGTGTTGTTGACGGCGGCTGTGGGTCCTGACAGTGACATAAGACTCGACAGAGGACCTATTCGTCATGCTGTTCAGCAGCACGCGCGCACAAACACACACAAAGACAAATACACAGACACACACATACAATGACAACTCTGGAAAATCATGGTGATGATGAATAAACCCTGAGTGACAGAGGAGGTACGAGGCAAACTCTCCTGCCCACACGTTGTCCCGTAAAGGAATGACATGATGATGTTCATTTGTGGACCACTGGTGGCGTGTTGTCATTAGGTGTAATATGAGCGGCGCTATGAGGAGACACTGAGACATGCTACAGGGCTTTTTTTTTTTTTTTTGGGTGTTGTTTTTCTTACAGGTGTCTGCTTTGTGGAGACAGCCTGCAGACACTTATAATTCAGGTGAAGCAGCAAATCAACCTCCACAAAATGAATCAACGGCGATGATGAGTCTGACATGAACAACTGCGCCACTGACAAAAGTGCAATAATGACGATAATTGCATAGTCAAGCCATGACAGACAGATGTGTATGAGTATGTGTGGTGGGTCAAGGTTGGTCAAGAATAAAAGCTAATTCTCAATGTAATATTTTTCCTTTATGATGACATTTAATCAATTTATTTATTTCATTTTGCCAGAAGTAGAGAAAATGGAGTCTCAAAATGAAACTGGACAATTTCCCTACACGAGAAATGCTTCTTGCATTTACATGAAAGCAAGTATTATAGCGCAGAAGAAAAACCATTAAAGATACACAAATAAAAACAGAAAACAGTTGATCATGAGTCACAATGGCAGAGAAGTTTGTGTGGGTGGGACAATGAGGCAGAATTACCGTATACAGAGCACAAGACTTCCCAGACTGATTTGTATCAGGGGGCGTTTCTACTATCCCAAAACGAATTCCAGAGTAATAAAATGAATGTCCACAAGGATGACATCCAACCTTTGGTCAGAGTTTAGCAAATATTTACAGTCACCTCTTCCGTGGAGTCGTCATGACATAGATCAGTCGACCATTTCCATTTCATACCACAGTGTTAGCCTTTGGCAAGAGAAACATGGAGAATGCCACTTCAATCCAGCCCATATAACCCATATACACAGCTTCATAATGAACTAGAAAATATTTTCCTATTTCAAATTGATAAAACCTTGTTTCAGTGAAGAGCTGTGTGAAGCGCAATGATTCAGTCTCTATCCACTTGAGGCAGTGATTAGTCTGCAACCGTTTTAACTTGAACGTGAATCTAGAGCAGGACATTTATGTATTTTGGTATTATATTATATTTATATATATATTACATTATTCATTATGTTATATTTTGTATTTTGATCAGTTTCCATTTGAAGCTAATGCCATGTTCACTTCACTCAGTTGAGGCTGTAATTCTGAGATGCCTAGTCGGAAAAAATTGTTCACATCAGCCTCAATCAAAGAGATCAGAAAGTGTCAACATGGCTGCAGGTCCATCACTGTTTGCAGTTACATCTGAATCAAATCTAATATTAACGGTCAAACAATAGATTCAGCTCATTTGAAAGCAGCTATTAACAACAAATTAAAACATGACTAAAGAGGCTAATTTAGGCTCTTTAAATGTTGTGATGATAACAGTAGTGGGGGGTAGCCATCTTGGACTCACTCCCAAGTCATGATAACGGGAGGTTTTCCATATTTAAAGTTTCTTTAAGCCTAGAAGAGCTACAGTTAGAGAAATATGTCTATATTCGGTTTACACAAGGAATCAAAAATATTACCCAGAGACACAAAATGCAGCAGCTTACCTTGAGGAAAAACAAGCCTGATGAATCGTAATCTGCTCTGTCACTGAACTGTATCACAAGAAAAAGCCGCCCAGTGAAGGACGAAGGTGGGACAGGACCTTGGGATACCTGTGTTTCAAGACAAGAGAGGACAAGCAAACTTATTTATCTCTCAAGTAAACAGCTAGCAACACTGAGAAGCAGGATTTTCACTGCCCAGCCCAGAGCACAAAATAACCACAAGAAATAAAAAAAGTAGTACATCCTTGTTTTGTTTTGTTTTGTTTTGTTTTGTTGGCACTGCTCCCATTTTTCATCCCACATATGTTGATTTTCTCCAACGTCTTAATCATCACCTTCTAGTTAGATGCACCCGAGGACAGCAAAACTGCAGAGAATTCACTTCCTCAAATTATTTCAATTTCAGCACAAACAGGTGGAAGCTTCCATCTGATATTCCTTAGGATTAAACCGAGAGATAATTCAGAGCCATCAAACGTTCAGTCAGCAGAGGTTTTACCTGAGCTCTGCCATATTTTATCACTGCGGTTCATGAGAAGAAAAAAAAAAAAAAGACCACAGGACTACAAAGCTTTTTGTAATAATGTGTGTGTACAGTATGTGGATGTGCATGTCCGTTTGTATGCATGTGTAGGCTCTGTGTTCAGTGTCTGCTGTTTCTCATAAGCAGCAACTCACAGCGACAGCAAATCAATAAAAACACTGTTATTGTTAGTCAAACAATATTTCTCCGGCCTTGATGAATGTCTCACCATCAGGGTTTTGCAGTGCGGAGCTGTCAGACAGTGAGCTTAGACAGAGCTGCCAAGATGTGGCACAGACACTCGTATTACGAGTTTATAGGGGAAGGGGATATGATGTATTATAGAGCACTGGTGGGGAAGACAGACGTACTCCGTAGCTAGAATAACTGTATTAAAATGAACCGTCAGGAAACAGTCAGACCAGTGGTTTCAGATTGTATACAACTCACTGCTTTTTCACAGAGGATTACATTTCTGCTAGCACTTTTTTGTCTTTCCCCAAAATCAGTACGTTGCACAAATACTACTGACAAAACATTACCACCCTGAATATCTTTTTTCTGGGAGAACTTCTTTTCACAAGAGGAATCCAGTAATCCATTAACAAACTCTGGCGCAGAGGTGTGATAAACACTTGTACCTTTTCATAAAGCTCTTATTGGATATCCGCCACCCGATATAACATCTATGCTGGACTGGAACACCAAACTCGCTCTACTAACACAAGTCCTGCAGGTTTACTCTGAACTTGGTGAATCTGCTTTTAGTTTTTGTGCACCACACATATGGAATTATCTCCAACACACTCTTAAGATCATAAATGATGCGTACACACAAAAACCATGCGTACGCCAGTAACCACACTCACAGGATGTGCACACCTGGCATTCTCTCGACCATGTGTACACACGACTTTCCAAAGCGATCCAAGTTACACTGAAGTGAAAATACAGAATAAGCCAAGACATGTAATTTAACATAAAATAAGCAACTTCACAGAGTTTGCATTCAATATCATCGTTATAAGTTTTGCCGTTTACACAGAAATAACAATTTCACAATTCAAAAACAGAAATAATTGTGCTTATATGCTCAATGTGTTTTTTCTATTGTCGCCTCATATCTTTATTATTTATTGTGAAGCTTTCTGTAAAGGGTTTCATTACTATTTTAATATTTACAAATCACAGTTTTAGACGCCCGTCTGGTAGCCTAATTAAGACTCTCTTGTCCCAATAAATTAGGTTGAGTAAATCAGGACTTTACATTTGTTGTGATTGTACTAAAGTAAACTGATGCACGTTTCTGTCTGCCATTTGTGAGAGCCTCAGTTTCACAATCGGTGAAATAACATTTTTTCTGTGCCTGATAACTTGTGGCTGAGACAGTGGGGGTTTTTCTTTTAATGCAAACTGATTGATTAAGGGAGTGTCTTCATTCTAATCGTGGGAGTGGAAATGAGGCCCGTGCACATGCGCCCAATTTCTCAATGAGTGAGATTTATAAAGTGGAACCATGTGTACGCAAAGATTTATAATCCTGATGAAAAGAATGCGCACGCAAAGTTTCAGTCTTGAATCTAGCTTTTTAACTGGCCACTGATGTTAATGGACATTCACTATATACAATACTGTTATGTTTTCAACCAAATTTGCAAAACGCTGGCAAAAGAAAGTGCAAATCAGTTTGCTTTTCCATTAACTGCCAGTGTGCAAATAATCTGAAGTGGGCTCTATAACGCCTCTGTAAACTTTATCATGGCATTTAATTGCTCCTTCCTTCTAATAAGGCATTTATGGGTCTTTTATGAATTATTTGTGTTCCTCTGGTGTTACATACCCCGGAGTGTTTTTGTCTGTAATGGTGGGTGGCAGAGACACCGTGATGTTCTGCTGTCAGAAAACAAACAAGAAAAAGATGCCTTTATCATAAATCCTGTCCACAGTTATTTCCTTTCTTATTCATTCTCTTCCCCCTATTCAGTAACAGACACTCTGTATTACTGACAGGTGTACACTCTGAAAACAGTCATTTTCACATCAATAAAATGCATCATGTCACATTGTGGGGTTGTTTTTGTTCCTGAGTGGTAATTTCAGGGCACTATATATAGCCCATAAATTTCAGGACATGGGCGTTCATAGAAATGGCAGAGTGTAAATGTAGGGAACTATATAATTAACAGGATGTGATTTCAGATGAAGCAATAGTTTTAAACCACAGCTAGTAAAAAAAAAACTTTAGGACTTCAAGTGTTTTGGAGGCATTTTTGCCTTTATTCAAAAGTGATCACAGTAAACAGTATAGATCACTATGACACCTTAACTTAAGGATTTGATCATAAGGCTTTGGTTAATTTCTAGTGTTTCCATTCATGCACATGAAACAGGGACAGAAGCCTAATGATTGCGGGCAACTATTCTTGATGTGGCTCCATCATCAAAACACAAACTTCTACTCCAATGTAAAGTTTACTCAGGCTGGAAATAAATTCCAGATGTTACAGTGGATCAGGAATTGGTTATCAGTTTCAACTGTTTCTACATAGGCTTACTATCACAGTGGTGCATTCGGCCTCTTGTAGCTGAAATTAGTATTAGAAAATGATCCATTATCCTGACAAAACATTTTTTCCACTTGCTCTTCAGTCATAAACACGGGAGAAAAAACAACTGAGATCAGACTTAGAAACTAGATCACCAGACTTTTTTTCTTACTTGCCTCTCAGGGCTTCCATATAGGATTCATTTATGCAACAGTTTTTGATTCAGAATTGTATGTGAGGACAAATGTCTTTTTTTCCATTAGCAGATTGTTGTAGTATTTTAAACTATTAAAGTTAAAACTGTTTAATGATTTATACTAGTGGATATTTAGGTGCTAAGGGTGAGTGGTCATTTAAACATCTGCCTCAGGGAAACTATTTACAACCACTGATAAAGATCACCCTATGGCCATGTGTAGGGGGGCAGCCGGAGGTAACAGAGGTAGATTAGTGGTAATTTATATGTATGCATTAACTGTCTTCCTTTGAGCGTGCTGAGCTTTAGGTGACATTTGAGGTCGGAGTCAGATGGGAAGGAGGAAGTCAGCAGAGCCAATCAGAAGACGACAAAACGCCCATGCACATTTCTTTCTTTGTACTTGTATAAATACACTGGATCAGGGAAAGTTAGGTTGTCAGACTGTGGACTGACCAACACTTGTTATTGGTTAGGAAAAGGCACATCTGATCCAGAATTCTGTAATTGTTCATTGCTTGCTGAAAAGATTCACTAAACAATTTGAACTAAATTCTTTGGTGTGGACATTCACTGGTCTTTTGAGTATTTTGAACACTGCACTCACCCTGTGGGGGTGAGAGTTTTTTTCTCTAAACAGCAAAAGCTCCTTCAAGATGAGGCTTTATAAGCTTTATAAGGCTTAAATATCTGTGGTCTGTGTTTCGCTGCGAGACTGCAGCTCTGTCATTCACAATGGCCTACTTCATTTATGTTTCAATCTAACTCAATGGAGTTCAATGGAGATATCTATCCCATCTATCCTGTAATGAACCCTCGGCAAAGGTCATCATCCCCCACAGTTTAATTAACGATGCTGATCCAAGGTTTTCCCACACATGAGCCACCAACAACTTGTTGATTCACACCCACAACCGCGGTACAAAATGTGTCCACAGGCTTTCTGGCTTTCAAGCTACCAAAGACTAGTAAAGCTATCTGCAACCATACAGACCTTTAATTTGTGACTCAAAGCCTCATTGACCGGTTTGCTCCCCTGTGGCCAATACTCAGCTCATCCTCGTGATGGAGAGTTACAGCTTGCTGACAGTAGAAAGAGACTAGTCGATCTTCTCAGTGGTCTCCGAGGGCTCTTTGGTAATCTAAACTCAAAAATGAAGCCAAAGCAGTGCGAAGTTACTCCCGTCACACACACTCAAATGCAACGAAATACATGTTAAATGTATGCTATAGCAACATAACAGAATTAATGAATTAGTTCATAGAAATCTTACACAACCTCAGATCTTTGGGGGTATAGGATCCTGCTATCTTCAAACATATTGAATAAATCCTCAGTGCAGTCGAACCAATTTATTTTTTCCAGCAGCCAACGCTAGCATCTCCCAACCCGATGACTTGTAGCAAGGGGAGATTATTTGTTTGTAGATAATAGAGTAATTTTAATATTAGAGCAAATTTACAAATCAACGCTGTTAAGGCTTCACTTCAGATGTACACGGGCCGACTCACCACCACTCAAGTGCAAGGTTTAAAAAAAAACAAAAAAAACAAATCCTCACAGCATAGATAAGCCTCCGTACATGAGCAGCTGTTGTATATATTATAAAGGTGGAGTTAGTGGACGATAACCTCAGTGACCCACGTGAAGCTGCCTCTGTGTCTTTAAGAGCTACGGTCAATTGGCATTGCACCAATCTGTGAAATCACCCTAATCCGCCCATTCACCCTTCATCTCGCTGTGATCAATGGTTACCTATGGGCAAAGGGGAGTTGAGGATGGAGGGATGGTATTGATGGTCATGGAGCCCGGTCTATAAATCGATCGCTGTAGTCCCTTCTAGCTTTAAGATTTGCTACTTTTGTTGATTAAGAGGTTTTCACATTTCACTGCAGATGGTTTTCAAATATTAGCTTCTTATTAAACTTGCAAAACAGACTCAACAACAGTGCAGAACTGTCTCTGCTGGACAGGAAGACTACAAAGGGAGAACTAATAAGAATAACAATGGATGCTCCTGCTGAAGCTATAATGAGCTTAGTGATTTAAAGAACAAATCTGGTCATCCTCTATATTTTTAACTGTTAACAAATCCCATGAAAAGACCAACAGGGTGTCTCAATGATAATTTGCAATGCCTTCATTCACTAATATTAATATTATGTAGCACCAAAGGTCACACGAGTGGCCTCCTAATAATAATGAGGAAGCAGGGTTCAAATGGACAAGATGTCAAATGGAAGGCACTCACCACCATCGTCACACTCCACGAATTTTATCAAATGACAGATCACTTGCCTGTCGAACCAATTATTTCAAGTTTTCAGCAAATGAACATGTGATCACCATCTTCAATAGTGATAAAAATACATTGTATTTATATTGCAGGTTTCTGGACATAGACAGAACATAGATTTAAAAAACATAATGTAAAATAAAGTTTGGTAATGTCAAGTGATGCTGGCTCTCACAAGCATAAAGTGCATGCTGGGTAGTTTGTACCACAGTTTTCAGAGTATTAGAGAAAGTGAACCAGTAGTGAAATACAGCATTACACAAACAATGAGTTCAAAAAAAGACTGAGTAATTTCATAAAACAGCAGGTCATTGTAGTGCGTGCAGGATTTAGTCAAAATAAACTACAATGTGTGTTAAGCTTGGGCCGATATTTGATAATACTGAATATTAATAATATTGAATATCACAACATTTCCCGCCACATTCAATACTTTTCATAATATTGAAATTTTAAATTTTCATTATTATTATTTTTTTGCTGTGCTGCCGAGTCCGCCCCTTTGCTTACTGTACATGGTACCCCTGTGACAAAGGTGCTGATGATTGTCACCTGAGAAGAGCGGACACTAAGAGGTCATAATATTCTATAGCAGGTATGGATGTCCTCATCAAATAAATATGTCATGTAGGATATTGTTGAATGTGCAATTTGGTGGATTTCTTTGGCGTTTTGGTCTGTGAGTGCAGTAATATAAGACTCTACACTGGAGCAGCCACATGATGAAATTAAATTGTCCTGCACGGTGATCGTAGACATCACAAAATCACAACATTGCATCACTTTTACAGTACATCTACAATAACCCGGGCAACCACCAGTGGAAACACAGTTGTTGTTGATATCTCTGTATAGATAACCTTCACTTCTTAACACCAACAGTCCGCAGAGAAAGTTCTGTTTGCAACTTTTGTGTGGAATCAGAAAACTGACTGGGTTGCTTTCTTAAAGCTTTATCACAGGAGACAGACTCAAGCTTGAGATTCAGTGTTGAGAAAAAAAAAATCTATATTTCAAGATGTAACATTAAAGTCTTTGTAGAGGCAGAATGCAGTCCACCCTGCCTCCTATAACCCCTCCTAGTCTGTAATGTCTTTAGCTTCTGGGGCCATTTAACTTGAACTTAATGTACAATTAGCCCCAGGAAGAAACCAGAGCCTTTCTTGTTTTGCAGCTCCCTCCTGATATCAAGGACAATGAAGTAATAGCATTTTAGGAGGAACACAGTGTGCAAGAGGGAGCTGAGAAAGCATTTCTGCCTTGCAGGAGAGACGGGCCGGATGGGGATAGTGGGCGAGTGAAAAGCACCCAACATCCATGTAAACATGTTACGGTACAAAACAGCACAATCTCTTACATTACTGTAAAATGTGATCTCAAAGTGAAGACCCCTACTGCTGCATTAGTGAGGTAACTTGTCCCTTGACATTCAGGAAATTCTGCAAGTGCAGCTACTTAAATGTACACTGTACACTGAGGGAAACGTCCTCCAGCTGAAAGGGTTTAGAAACTCTGCCGCTGCTGCTGAACAAGACTCGCCTGAGCAGCTACAATGTCATTTTTCACACTCTTCTTCACATAAACTGTTGTCAACAACTAATAGCTATACCAAACAAGATTTCACCATGTGAATCACCAATCATGTCATGATCCATCTGAAAAATAGGAGCAGTTCAGGGTAAATGGGCCTCCTTCTTTCAGGTTTTATGTTCCTTCTGTGATTCTTAATAAGGAGGGATGGAGCACCCAATGGTGTTTTGAATTATGTTCTGCTCATAAGCCTACGTGCCCTTGATTGTGTTCACGATTCACCAATTCTCAGACGGTCCCATTCAAACTAAATCGCTACCAAACAAAAACAAAGTCACCTCGCTGCACTCCTCAAACAAGTATTACTCGAAATCGAAACTTTTCTCCCGCTGTCCTTCAGGTTCTTCATGCGCTGTGTGATGATTCATGTGGGAGAGATGAAGAGTGTCATTGTGTTGAATCCAATATCAGACACGAGAAATGCATGTTTAGATGTTTTAACTTGAGCTTTTTGTGAATATTACTGTTATACCATAGATTTGTGTTAAAGGATGTAAAGGATACGTTTCTTTTAAGTTTTTTTGTTATTATCTTCCCACTGAAGCTCAAAGGCGAAACTGTCTATGGAAAAACAAAGAGGGGATTTCATTTGAAAAATATCTACTTGATTTGACTGTGTCAGACATTAGCCCCAGATAAATTTTATTTTTTTGCACAAAGTGAGGACTGTGGATTTTGTCCCCATCACTTACATTCAAAGTTCATCATGACGGGTGGGAAAGGTGCCATAGTTTACACTTTTCCTGTGTTTTATTTGAAGTGTTGATCCATATGGGGATATAATGTATTTGTGGTTTTAAGAACCAAAAATCATCTCAATGTACTTTTTCATCTCCTCTCTTGCTCTGGAGCTGAACAGGTCAGTGAGCCAATCAGAAAAGAGAGGCTTTCCTAATTGGCTCTTATTAGCTGACTAATTGGCTGACTATTTTCTGAGTGATTGAATAAAAATATAGCACATTTCAGCTTAACAAATCAAAACCAAAACCTCCAAGGGAGGGTGGTGGGTCCAGGCAGGCCATGCTTGGGGCATAGGTGAGGGAGGTGACTGTTTTGTTGTGACATCACAAAGTTAAGGAAGTTCTGACAGCTCGTTTTAACACATAATTTTGAATTAGTAGCAATAGCAAAACTTGCAAATAGCTCCTTTAATGTCCAGTATGAACAGGGAGAATGATTACAGCAAACAAAACCTTATTCAGTGTTCACATGGAAACCTGCCTATTGTTTTTAGAGCCTTGAACAATTGTGAACCCATGATTTAAGTTACTCATTGAATTCTCTGTGCAGAAGTATGTGTGTCTAAATGCTTTATAATTTTAAAAACTGATATAAAGTATGTTAAGGTTGGACATCAGGAGGTGGTTGTGAGTGGTAGAGAGGTTGTTTTAGCACCAACTGAATATTAATAGGTCATTTATTCGCACCTTTTTCTGCGTATAATTAACCCACTGTGGGCCTCTCGCAGTAATATAATGAGCAACAAAGGCTCAACAGCGTTCATACATACCCATGACAAGTGCTCCACATCTGTGGTTTCTATGGGAAGCCTAAACACTGGTGTGATGGTGACGGCTGCTTTAGCCTCCTCTGCCTCTAGTTTCTCCTACTCACCTGCTTTCTCCTGTTTTTGTGCTTTTACCAACAATCAGCTGATACTTCAGACTCGGTCATGCCTTACGCCATCACCTGGCTCAGTTGCTGCTTGTTGTATTGTTGTTGTAGTGTTTAAGCTTCTGCTCCTGCCTGCACGCCTGGAACTGATCTGAACATCCTTTAACTTGCATACCAGCCTGCTCACACTCACTGCCCACTTTATTAGGTACACCTGTATGATTTAATGTAATCCACTACAACAACTCTGCTGTGAATTATATTTTCCCCAACTCACTGTGTCACTGTGAGGAAGGTGGTAATTCTACCTTATGTCTATTAAGTGGGGGGTGGGGTTGTACAGAGCTGCATTATACTGAAATGTTCACAACCACCTCCCACAACAGCCTTAACAAGAAACACTGGGTGTACCTAATAAAGTGGCCAGTGAGTGTATTTGCCCACTCTGTGATCCTTTTGCCAACTGTAATCCTGCCAAAAATTAAGTTTCCTTCTAGTAAATCAATTCTGCTTAACACTTAACCTAAAATCTGAACTCCTGCCAACAAACATCTCTGCTAATTCCAGTTTAGACCACAAATCTATCCACTATGATTAGAAAAATAATCCCTTTAATAATTGACCTGCTTACGCAGATGACATATTGAGTGCACTCAGCATGATGCATTACTAAAAATCTCCAATCTTTCCTAGTATCTCGCTGCGTTAATTAATACACAAACTAGTACACATCCTGCAAATGAAAGGAGGATCAATGTACAATACTGCATAATGAGTACAAGCTGTATAATGACTGCTGGTTACGTTCCCTTTGAACGTATGTCTGAATGAGGTTGCGGTCTGCAGAGCATTAATAGTTGATGTGGCCTGAGTCTCACACATACACACTAAAGGATTTCTGAAACATGGGTGCCCCAGTTTCTGCTTTTCTATTATGGAGCCTCTCTCAGGACCAAAGATGCTGAAGTGGACTGAATGAGGCGTGGTGGTCTAATCCACAATGAGCAGTCTGGACAGTGGCCGACATGGTCGAGGGGCTTTCTGTACACTGCCTTTGTCAATCACAAAATGTTACCATGTCACGCAAAACTTAATCAAAACAATGAAATCTCAGGAGGCCAGACAGCCCACACAACCGCTCAACTATTCACACCACAACTTCTGCTTTCTTTGTCAGGCTATTCAAATCCAAACACACAGCCCAGACTTGAAAGGCATTTATGTCTTAAAGTACAGTCACAGAGGAGGAGGTGAAGGCGATGAGTTTTTATCAAGGTCTGCGAGAACAAACAACTGACGCAAACTCTCGACACCCCAGCAGGAACTTTTCTCCCGAGAGAGCCGCGATGTTGGCTGCGTAATTCATGAGTGAAGCCTGTCAGGAAACCGAGCCGCTGTGAGGTTATTTCTGAAGCCCAGGCACAACTCACTCTGTGTAATTTGTCAGGCAGGCTACCCCCCCCTTCCACCCACCTTTACATTGATTAGAAGCCTAAGTATGGTGCTGATTAAGCAGAAGGCTTTAAAGGTTCAATCAGGAATGTATCTCTCCATATAGATTTTGTGTAGACTTGCATAGTATGTTGTGGAAGTATTTGACTTTGAATAAAAATACAACTTTTGAAACTTCCTAGAGCTATGATTACCTAAAGCAGAGGTCAGATTCAGCACAGTCTTATATTTCCATGTGAACACAGATACCGTCTGAGCCTACAACTATTGTATTAGTCTGTAATATCACATGTAGGGCTGCACAATTAATCATATTAAAACCATGAACGTGATTATTACTGTGCATCTCTTACATGACAACACTTCTGCAGTATTTGCATTCGCTGGAAGAAATGTTGCATCAAACTGAGTTTTCCCCAGGCTGAGTCAACATATAACAAGTGTGTTTTATATCGTGTCACAATCTGTGCAATGGGAGAGGAGGAAGACATAAATCTAATGTGTGTGAAAGAGACAAGGGAATAAAATTTAGCATAAAACTAAGTGAAATGCTCAAAGATATGCAGTCACTGTGAGGAAGAACAATTACATTTATCCATAAGGTTAAAGGAGATGACACTGAAAAGCGTGTATGTCAATTTGTATGTAAATATAACACCACAGACTGTGAAAACTAAATATTTAAAGTTCAGGCTTAAAGGTAGACATCCATGACTATAAAGCAGGTCAACGCGCTCAGTCCAAAGAGAAATGCACACAGCCTGTATTCAGAAACTGAGAGTTAAAATGAGCCGTCAGGACTTCTGTAACTTTGTGATGTCACAACAAAGCAGTCACCTTCGTCAGCCACGCCCCAAGCCCCACCCACCTGGACCCACCATCCAATCTTGCAGGATTTGGGTTCTTTGTTTCTCTGTTACATGAAATCTGCACTGTTTAGATTCACTCAGAAAACAGTCAGCCAATCTTATGGATCAACACTTCAAATAAAACAGAAAAAGTGTAAAATTTTACTTTAAATGAGGCGAACAACACCAGAAAAACTTCACAGGAAATCCCTGCAGCTGCAGAAATGTTTATAATAGGAGTCTGATAGAGGTCAGGGGGGTGTCTGCTATTAGCTATGTAGCTCACACTCTCAGTACAAATGCAACTGAAGGAAGGTCTTACCAGTACTGAAATATCTCAGCAACTACTGCCATTAAAAGATGGATTTCCACAAACGTTTGTGCAGACTTTTATGGCTCTCAGACGGTGGTGTGACAACCAAAACTTTATGCCTGCAAAAATACAGAAATTTCCATGATCCTCAGCTGTTCTTGTGTTTAGTGCTACATATCAGCTATCAGCATGGTAACAGGCTAAATCATGATGGTGAACATGGTGAACATTATACCTGCTAAGTTGTCATTTAGAGCTTGTTGCAATTTTGCTAAACGCATTTCTGTGCAGACTCACAAAAATGCTGACATGGCTGCAGACTTTACTGCACAGGAAAACATTTGTTTAAAGGCGCCTTTAATAAAAGAAGACGTGAATTTTCAATGCAACATTCCAGGCAGTTGGACATATACAAAAAAACAAGCAGACAAAAAAAACAACAAAGGAAAAAAAGAACTATGTATTTCACCGGTAGCAGCTATTATGTTTGTTCTATCTGCATGAATATGAGAAATGCAAGCAATCTATTCTATTTAGAAAGTATTTCTAAGGATTGCAGGACAAAATATTCTCATATAAGTCATATTTACCAATTGTCGAGAATTATGCAGCTTTGAAATTTTGACTTTCCTTATATTCTTGAACACAGCAAATTTCCTGTCAGTTTCTGCTTCAAACACCTCAGCTGTGCATTTGACCATGAAAAAACAAAGCTTGTTTGCAGTGGACTGGTACTTTTAAAACAACAGGTTTTATGATTAGTATTTTTGTTTTTTCAGGTTTCACAAGGCCACTTGTCAAGTCACAATCTGTCCCTTTCCATTTAATCCTTCCTGTTGCTAACCAGCTACCCATTTTGATACTCCAATTGTTGCCATGGATGTGTTCTTTTAGCACGCAGACTGAGATAACAAACAAGTAGATGATGTGGTCCCACAGCAAAGTGGTCCGACCCACGACAACGTAAAAGTTCCTATCATTGGCTTATCACAGAGAAAAAATATTTGCAAATGATTTGTCGGCCCACTTGCAATACCTGTGCAGCCCACCAGTGGGCCCTGGCCCATAGGTTGGGAACCACTGATCTAGTGTTCAGAAAAGAACATTTCTTTCCTCACTGTGATGGTATAATTCAAGTCAAGTACATTTTTTTTTATATAGCGGCAAATCATGACAAAAGTTATTAAGTTATTAGTCATTATATTATGATAATATAATAGAGGTAAAACTTGTGCTACCTCAGCTGGAGGGGGCGGGTCTGTTGTGTCACAAACTACACAAACAGGATCATTAGGAGTCGACTCTTCTAACTTTGAAAGAGTGAAACTGTAACCAGCTCAGTTTTAGAGGTTGAGGTATCTTCTTTTATTGTTAAAGGACGAAACCTTTTAAATTAATCCGTCCTTCACAGGCAAAATTCATTGCGACAAAATAATAATTTTTGCCAACTTTATGAGTGTGAACACACTGGCTCAAATGAAGAAAATCTGATTTAAAAAGATGTTAGTGTGGTAATTTATCTATGATTATCAGCAGCAGCAGAACAGAGCTGAGCTTCTGCACTGCATTTGCTCAATGACATTTTAGCACTAACACAGTACATGTCTTTTATTGTAGGCCTCATATACTGTGACATTTAAATCATCACTAGCACATTCAATTGTTTTCTGAAGTCACATAGTGAACTGAATACCACCTGTTCAATAAGTGATTTCAGACCTGGTTTGTTCATTTCCTGTTAAGAAATAACAACACATCACAAAAGAACTTAAAATGTATTTTTATGCCTTAACTTTCAGTTAGCTTCTTATTCTTTTACAAACTTAGGCTTTGTACCTGTTGCCATCTTACCACCGGCAGGGGGGCCTCAGTCAGCTGCAGCTGTAGAGTCTAGCTCTGCAACTGCAAACCACCTACTGCCCCCATGATCCTGTTTAACACTTGCTGCTTAAATTTACTGTAATTACTAATGATAATTATTAATTTTATTAGCTGTCATTACTATTTTTATCAGTAGGAGCACCATAGTTGCCATAAAATTACTATTGCTGTTACTGCCGTTACTATCAATATTATTAATATTGCTATCATTGTACGTTCTTGTTCTTTTTCTCTCTCTCTCTCTCTTTCTAAAGAGAAAGTCTAGACCTGCTCTATTTAGAAAGACCCTTGAGATAATTATGTTGTGAATTGGCACTTGACAAAAAAAGTTCCCTGGTCACAAATGATCCTTCAGAGTCCAGTAAGGTCATCCATAAAGATGTAAAGAATATGTCAAAGCTGTAAATTTGCCTTCATGGAAAAATGGAAAGGAGAAAGCCACCGTTCAAAAACTCAAATTACATTTGGGCTAGTTTTTACCTGAAGGTATGTTGGAGACAAAGTGGAAAAAAGTTCTATAATTGAGCTTTTCTGACATCACACCTAATGCTGTTTGGTGCACATTGAATCTTGAACATAAAGTTTTGGGGAAGGTGGCAGCATCTCTGCAAATACCCCTGGAAGGCTTGGGGAGGTAACCGGGTTAAGAGGGTAACATCTAATGCTGTAAAATACAGAGAAATCCTGGAGGAGAACCTACTGCAGTCCACAGCAAGGCTGCCAATTGGGAGGAGATTCATTTTGCTGCAAGAAAATGACCCCAAACATAAAACCACATCCTCACAGATCAGACAACACTTTTAATGTCCTGGAGTCTTATAGCTGAAGTTATAGTTGCCTCTGAATCGCTGCCCACATCTTGTCAGTGATTCAAACAGGTCTGGTGTTGTGATTAACAACTGTTTCCACCTACTGGAGAAACGCTCTACCAATCACAGCTTTGCAACTGGGATTGAACACCACTTTCCTGTGTCATATTCCTGTGTTTTATTGACCCATCCATCCACCACAACCTCCTCCTGATGTGGACTTTATTGCTCTTTATACTACATAACCTCACTTTTCGCTTTGCTCCTGTCATAATAACTATGGTCACTAGATCTCTTCTAACCACAAAAAAATGTAACTATGGGTCATAATAACCTTCTGCACAAACGACCTACAAGCTCATCATTAACACGACATTAACATATCATCATCTCCTAAAGTTGATACAGCGAATGCAAACAGTTGTTAGATCCATCAATAACAAGCCCCTTTTCCACTGGTAAAAAAACCTGCTAAGACCTGCTAACATCGGGCTTTTGTTGGCAATGGAAAAGTGAACAATCTGCATTCACACCCCAGTCAAATGACTCTTTATATTTCGCCCCATTTTCTTGCTTTTTACGTCTTTCAGAGTACAAACACTGTAAACACACCTGTCACCTGTCCAGCGTGGTGCTGTTAAATCAGAAAGACGGGGATGAAAGAGTGACACAGCCCCATAATTAGTTTTTAAAACACACATACACTGATCGAAGCATCTCTCACAGAGGCTCAGGCACTTACATACAGGAACAACCCAGAGATTTGAGACATGACAGATCCGTTTTACCAGTTTGCATGGCGGCTAGAAACTCACTTTTCCCAACCTGCGTCTATGTTGTACTCTGCTCCTTGCAATTAAGCGTGTCCTCAGTCCGAACAGAAAGACTTGACTCGCAGCGGAAACAGAGTCAATTGGCTTTTATTAGCGGATTTACCCACATTTAAAAACCCACTTATACGAAAAAGGGTATTACAGATGTGACAAATGATGTCCAATATTCACTCTGCTTTTGTCTCTGGTTTGGTCTCCTCCAGCTCTGCCGGCTGCAGAGGGAGAACAGGTTGATGTGAGCAGTAGCATGGTCAGCCATTAAACCAAAACAATGAGCTGAAAGAGGCTAAAACTGCAGAGTTTGGTTTGTCACTATCAGCGACCCCTTTAACACACATACATTATCAATCTAAAAACATTGATGAATGCGGCTTTAAGTCGTGGAAGCACTGCACCTGAGTGAAAACGTGTAACTTCCACATTATTGAGGTTATAACACCTGGCAGCTCTGTCTGCACACCACCCGCCGAGAGCTGTGCTATAAAGTTCACTTCCTCAGGTGAAGGCGGTCTGCTCTTGTGTGCCTATTGACAGACAGTAAGAGGAGTTAAGCCAGGAGGCTGCGGGTTGGTGGGGATACTCCCCTGGGCGAGCTGGCAGACATAAGACATATCAGCACTATTTGTAAAAAGTCACACACAGCCCCGCAGAGGACAGTCCACTTGTCATTTAGATAAACTGGCTAATAATTGATCGTCACAGAAATGAAGGGAGGCCGCTGGGGTTAAAGAGAAACGCTTCAGTTATTTTGTGTGCGTGTTTGCATGTACGTTCTGTAACGGACAGGCAAGAGTTGGGTTTAGCTCAGCCAGATTGTGGGATGTCTTTAATGGAAATGCACTCACTGCATAATAATGCCTATACCACCAAATGTTCTTTCAGGGCAGCTGCAGACTTTTCAATTTTATCTCAATTTCAAATATACTGAATCTGCTGCCAAAGTACAAGGTATTCAGATGGTCAAAAGTGTCTAAAAACAATGTGACACTGCAGGGCTTGTCTTAAATTTTTGGTAATATTGGAAAAAAACAAAACAACGCTGGGCCATTGTTTGTTTTAAACAAGAACTTCAGCCTCATGTTTTAGTGACACCATCCTTTTGTAGTGAGAATTATGAGAAATTTATCGTTTATCCATTTTATCCTCACAGCCTGAGGCTGTTGAAGCCATTGTCAAATTAAAGATTTGGCCAACTATCTAATGATTTTAAAAAGAGTTCAAAAGGTGCATGTATTAAGGTCAAAACAACTGAATTTTTCACATAATAGTAGAAATAGAGTGAACAAACAATTAATGTTTCATTTTTCTCCAGGTCTCAAAGCACATAAACACTGCACTGATTAAAGAATGAACATTGAATCTATTAAATCTATTAAAGCTACAGAATACTGAAATTGTGAAATTGTAAACTTCTGTTTTCTTTTTTACTTGAGTTTAGAAGTTTGGCAACAAAAGGGAAGCTCATCCCTCTGTATGAACTGGACCATTCATGCAGAGGTTGAGAGGACGGTGAATTGTCAGCTGCTGTGTTGTGTTGGCTGATCCATGTTGTCATAGTGAAAGACCTCACAGGAGAAATCTGCAGATTTTTGCAGGATTTTCTAAGCATAAAAATTCCAAACAACTTTTTCCTGAACGAAAAGATTCTTGTATTTTGAAACAGTGTGGAAGAAAATCTGAATCAAACTGGAATGGTGAACAAGATTTAGTGCAGGACATGTGATTGGTGGACTTCTGTGGAGCTCAGTAACAGGTTTTAGTGAAGCCGTCAGCCTGGCTCTGGAAATGGAAATGTTGGGTCAGTGGGTTCCTCTCTTTCATCCAAAGTAAAACCTCTTGACAAACATTGGACAGATTGCCATGAACCAGAGAATGAATCCCACTGATTATTGATCCTGACTTTTCATCCAGTGTAACCAGCAGGTCAAGATTTTTAATTAAATGGTGAACCATTTCAACATCTATTCGACGGATTGGCACAAACTTTGGTACAGATATTCATGGTTCCCAGATGATGAACCCTAATGACTCTTCAAAATATAATATAATATATGTGTCCAATACTTTGGTTTTTGGCCAAATACCTGGAAAACTAATGATATTTTCATCAGTTTCAGCCGTACTTTAGAGCTAAGTAGCAAATTTTAGCATGCTAACACACTACTATGGTGAACATTGTAGACATTATAGCTGCTACATGTTAGCATTGTTACTGGAGCATGTTAGCATGTTGGTATTAAAAACCTCACAGCCTCACAAAGTCACTACTCAGGCTGTAGTCTTGTTCTATGTTAGTTGTGAATAAGCAGTGATACGGTATTTGTTACACATACTGTTATAGTTGTAGCTTTTGAGCAAAGATGTAAAACATGGTTTGCTTCACTAAAATGTCCTTGTCCTTCTCGACCTCAATTAGCTACACAAAGTGAAATATTGACGTTGTTTTGAAGCAGAAAGCAGATGTTATTTCTCACAATGATTGATTCTCTATTAGTGCTAAACTAACTCCACACAGTAGCTTGCATGTTGCCAGAGCAATACAGTGAGTTGTATGAAGCCCTGAGGTCATGTGGAAAATCTTGTAGCTGTCTTTTATCAGAGACACAACTACAACCAAGATTACCATGAGTAAATGCAGACTGAACTTTGGAGTGAAGTAATTTACGATGCTTTACTCGTTACATGTATATAGATTTGGTAAAATTGTGATTTGTATTACGTTTTTAGATTAGATTTTAGATTTTAGCTGATTAAACACATTAAACACATTACATTAAACACTCCCAAGATGCTATGATTGCTTTTGTTGAGGAGTAAAACAAATGCATTGTGTTTATGAAAATTTATTTTTCAAAAGCCAAATAAGCCAATTGCACAAATTACTACTTAACATCAGGGGAAAAAGTTAATCCTTAACTAAATCTGAGCAAACCCTTTAATGCTATCAGGGCTTTATCACCCGTCTCCTTATTAAATGCATGCACATCTACGTTTCCAAATCCACCAGCATTTAAAACCTCTGAGGATTGTCAGTCATAATTAGTATGTTGTTGCAGCCCTGCTGCTAACATTAAAGCAAAAGAAAGCAAATTTATCTCCAAAGTTCCCTCAGATACTCGCTTTAGAATTCACATCAGAGCACATGAAGGTGTTTCCAATGCGCAGCAGCACACAGCAATCAGCACTTTCCTTCATTAGCAGACTGAAGGTCATCTTTAGTGTCTTAGCTCATATAAAAATGCTTCAGCAGAGTCTCAGCTGAAATGAGGTGCAGCAGCGTCTTTAGGTTTAGGGAGGAAATCCATGATGGTAAATGATTCTGTTGAGAAATGGTTAATAAAAACTAACTGAAGGTTTAAATTAATGTTAAAGGAGTTTTCACGTGTTCTCTGGCCCAAAAACACGCTGTAGGTCTTCATGTGTAAGGCACTAATTATCCTGACTGACCGCACCCAAGGCTGGATTATCAATTGGGTATAGTAGGCAACCGCCCCAGGCCACAGACGCTCAGGGCCCCTGAAAGCCTCAGGTTGTCTGTGATAGTGGATCAATTGTACATTTTTTTGGTAATATGTATTAAATGAAACACAAATAAAAAACAAAATTTCAAGCAGTCTGCATTCAGGGCTGCAACAACATTCTGACTGTCAGTCCAGGTGGCTCCAGAATTTATTCAGTGTTGATATGCACTGTAAAAACTGCATAAATAACGAGTCAATAACAGTCGACTTATTAATTCAGGGAAAGTGAGGAAGTCCTGATAACCTAGTGATTCATTAAGAGCCAGTTCTGCTGACTTATCTTCTTTAGTTGGGGAAGGCAGGAAACCAATGGTCACTCCATGTTTACTTTATCCTTTGTTTATCTGTAAAAGTTCATAATTATTATTATTATTATTATATCATATTGTATTATATTTGCTTTTATATTATTATTAACTGTAATTAGATAAGTGTGAGCTCAGTTGACAAAATATCTGATGGATCATTTACTTGTCGATTTAAGTTATTTAGAAACATTGTTAAGTTATTTGCATATTACTAGACTACTATTATGATACTTCCCATCATGCATTGCAGGGTTATAGTTCCCTAGAAATCCTTTTTTTCTAATATGAAAAAGTTACATGATTGGGTCTGTTAAATGTCTTTTACTGAATCATAATGATCACACTGAGGAACAGTGGGATTGCTAACAGTACAGCAAAAGTGGTCTCTAATTATCAGACTGTAAAAAAAAAAGGATCTATGCTGATTTATAAACTGAAAATTCAAAGTCTGTGCAGAACACAGATCTGAGTTAATTACCAAAAGTAAAACTTCTGAGCTGTGATCATGTAAAACAAGATATTACTCTGACTTAAAATAACTTTGGTTTAATTCAAAGTCTAAACTTAAGAAATTAAGTTAATTTCTTGAGGTTTTTTCTGTCCACTACCAAAGTTTTAAAATTCACGCTAGTATCTGTGTGAGGCAACTTGGCTGAGGCTAGGATAAGATTAGGACTTCATTACCCTGACTTTCTTTCTCATTACATAAAGGACACCACAGTTACATTGGTACCAACATGGCACTGGATGTAAATGGTGAATATTCAACAACACATTATGATCAACACGTTCAAATTGTACAGAATTCCTAGAGATACTGTTATCTATAAAAATCTAATATTTTAGTTCATATTATGCTTACGTGGTGGAGATTTGTGTTTAATGTGTGTTTAATCAAATCATCACAAACTAACTGACACACACCAAACCTGGGCCAGGTTGAATATTGGCTTGGGGAGTATGTGTGTGTGAGAGAGACTTTGGGGGCAGCATCAAATTTTGATTCAGTTTATTCAGCTTTCTAAAAACCTTCATAAGCAGAACACAATGCCAAATCACAGTAACTGGCTCTGTTTGTTTAGCAGCTGTCACAGTGTGGACAGTAACTAACCCCACAGAGACTCTACAGGCTGTTGAGTGACAGAAAAGACGCAGGATCGCTTTACAATGAGCAAGTCTTGCTGTGCTCTGCTGGACTTAGTATAATCCACTATAATGCTTCCAGCTCTCGGGGTCTTCTATGAGGGAGGCCGTCAAAGCTGGTTAGCTCGAAGTCGACGACTACGTCTGAAGACCCAATCCAGAGGAAAAGTAGCTGAACACCAGGACGGAGAGGCTGTTCAGACAGGCGGCACTTCTCTAATCTCACTCGTGTTTTCTTTCACTGACAGCTGCTCTCTACATGAATGGGGCACAGTCAAAATAAATGCAGAAGCAGAATTTAATTCTTCCCTCAGTCTGTAGCAGTGAGTTTCCAGTGTCTGTCGTACAGCAGTGATCTCTGCTATAATTTGGTTCCACTCGTCTCCCGGAGCCGGCAAGGTCATTACTTATTACAAGGAACATAATGATTGGGATTGTTCGTCTCCAGGCTCTGGTGTTTAATGAAAGCAGTGGGAAATGCCACAAAACTCTCACACAAATTCCCAGCTGCCATCATTTCAGGCTTTTTTGGTTACTATGATTACTTCACTGTCGTGCTCAGATATGCAACTTGATTTATAGTCCAGGGACCCTGACGAGTCCCAAGTTTCTACAGGTTTCAAACTGCAGTAGAAGTACATGTAGGAATTTTTTTATTTAATGTTTCAGGGATGATACATAAATTGACATAACCTTTCAATTAAATGTCATCAAAATACTGGAGCATAATGTTGGGTTGTCTTTAGTGAAACTGAGGAATATATCACATGTGGCTGCATGTCTATAAAACCTTTTTCAGCCTGACACAGCGTTACAATCTTTGTCATGCTACTGTACAATCCACATCTTATTACAGTCCACATCTTATTATAGTCCACATCTTATTATAGTCCACATCTTATTACAGTCCACATCTTATTATAGTCCACATCATGCCAACAAACCTGCTAGAAACAACCAGTAAAGACAAAGACACACACAGTGGTGAAACTACACTTAATTGGTGACTGAGGCAAAAACAGCAAGATTTCAACTATGTAGAAAAACCTCTATTTCCTTCCTGCTTAAGTTGATTTTTTTTTTAATTTTTCACTGACACCTGAGTTTTTTCAAACTGACTTAAAGCTGTATTTTCACCACAAACTACAACAGAGAAACACTAAAGTCTCGACCAGCTGACCAGGTGACATGAACATGAGCATATTATTTAGTGAAATTAGAACTGCAATTTACAACTATTTTCATTATCAATTTACCTTCTGATTATTTTTTACAATTAATCAATTATTCGTTTGGTCTATGAAATGTCAGAAAACAGTAAAGAAAATGCATGTTACAATTTCATTTTGTCAAATAAACAACCCAAAGATAAACAAGAAAATATTCACATTCATCTCTAAAAGAGAATTTTTACATATTTTAATCAAATCGATTAACTATCAATGATCAAAAGTTGATCATTTATTATTATTTTTTCTGTCGATTGACATACTGATCAACTATTCATTGCAGCTCTAGTTTATTATCAATGTCAACTGAATATTTGGTTAGTCAGTCAGTTGCTTTGGTAATTTTGCTTTAAAAAATAATTAAATTATTATTTGATTATCAAAATAATTGGCAATTAATTTCCTGCCAATAATAATTGATTATTTGACTGTTTGAGCTCAAAGTAAAATAGTGAAACTCAGACGACAAACGACACTGTCAAGTGAACAGGGATGAAGTAACAAACCTTTAACGTGTCTCTACAGAGGCTTGAGGCAGTTTCACGACGCTCCATCACACAGATTAATGTCATGATATATCACTTATAAATAACATTATTGATTTAAGCTCCAAGTCCAGAAAAAAATTCAGCCAGGATTCAATTCAGCTTGGTCAGACACCAGATCACTGTGCGGATGTTTACATCCTGATACGTCCCACTCCCTCTCCAAACCTCAACAAACTATTACCAACTATAAAAACTGGGCACAGTAGATTAATAAAGGCTCAATTCACACAAATTAAAAAAAAAAAAAAAAAAGTTTTTTTTCTAACTTTGTGTCCAGGTGTATCTATCCATGGAAATAATTATGTTTTTTATGACCTACAGTATCTCTGAGATTTCTGCCTCCACCAAAACACAAAGCAGGTGAATACTCACAGCAATAGAAAATAAATCACATTTAAAAGAATAAAGAGACCACAATCCCTCTCCAGAATAAGTGTCCTTGCTACGGTGGATAACAGACCTCACTCTAAACATGTTTCAATGTTACTACTTTCTACCAAAGAAACAACCTGAAACCACTACAGGTAAGATGATTCGGTGCAATTTGGGTGAAACATTCATCTGCAACATTGTGACCCATTTTCAACCTCTGATGTATTCAAATATTGATTTTGGTGGATGTTTTCTAGGACAGATGATGCGTTCGTCCAGTTTAAAGATCACAGTCCTCGAAACTAAACAGAAACAGGATGACACCATCTGTCAGTCGTTCTTATGACCATTAGAAAACTGTGTCATCACTGTCTTGTTTTCTGTCCTGCCATCTGAATTGTTACCTTTAACACTGCTGGATTACAGCTGCAACAATTAGTTGATTAGTCTATCAACAGAAAATTAACTAGTATTAACTATTAATCCTTTTTAATCATCAACTTTTACACAAAAATGCCAAAGGTTCGCCAGTCACATCTTCTCCACTGTAAGGATTTCATGCTTGTCTTTGTCGTACATAAACTGTAAACTGAATATGTTTGAGATGCAAACTGTTGATTGGACAAAAGACAAGTGCGGACGTCAGCAGGTATTTTCACTATTTTCCAAAATTTTATAAAAAGAACGATTAATCGATTCATTGAGGAAAATAATCACCCTACAAAACAATAATTTGTTTGAGCCCAAAACAGGATGCAGAGAAAAGTCAGCCCATCCATCACCTCCGACCTTAGCTACATCTTAATTGTGAGGATTAGCTGCTGTTTGTTTTATATGATGGAAACTGAAGACCTTTGGGTTTGTGGTTGTTGGTCGTACAAACAAAGCATTTACTCGGCTACATAGTTTAACAATTATTTGATAAAGTAATAAGTAACAGTAAAAAAAAAAGTAATAATAAAAAGAAAAAAAATAGTTTGTAGCCTTACACTCAACCAATGATGGTTGGTGAGGACAGTCACAGCCAAACAGTGTATTTGCCCAGACAAGTGCAGAAGGGATTCATGTTCTGTCCAGTGCTGTAATCTCATTGATTCATCTGTCAATGATTTTCTTGATTAATTGTTTGGTTTATGAAAAGTCAGAAATTGTTGAAAAATGGCCTTCAGCAATTTTCTAAAGCAGATGTTCAGTGTGTCATCACAGAGTACTAAGAAAACCAGCAAGCATTCACGTTTGAGAACCAGCACCTTTTTTTTCTTGCATTTTGCTTTAAAAATGATAATGGATCAATTATGAAACTCGCCTGACTTATCAATTAATCAACTAATTGTCCTTTTTATTACTGTGTCAGGCCACAATATGAAATCTAGATACTGTAGCTCTCACCACAAACTAACCGGGAAACAAAAGCAACTCTAACTGAAGAGATTTCAATGTACAAACCTCCCGCCCCCCAAAGCAAACACAAAAAATACATTCATCAACCTGCCAGAAAACAACCCCCCGAAACCTTAGTGGTCGTCCCCTCGTGCAACGCTCCAACATCAACGCTGTAACTACCGCTCCATCGCTCTGTGCAGCAACCACATGCTGAAGCCCCTGTCTGGTTTATGTGTTACTCATCCATTTGCCCTGAGGAGAGCATTCATGTTTTGTAATGGTCAGCTCCATCACCATCCCTCCTGTCCACTCCAAAGTACCCACCAGGCAGAACCACTTAAAAGTCTTTCATGTTGCTTTTCTTCCTGTTTTTTTTTTCCTCCTCCACTCCGCCTTTGTTGCAGGATGAATAAGATGCCGAGAGCTGATGGGTTGCTGGCCTTAATGGTCTCTCCCTTTTACCTCCACCTTATGAGCTATTTGAATTTCATGACTGATGTTTTGCCATTGCCTCATCCAGAGCATGAGAGAACAGGGTTCAAACTTCTTGACAAAGTCTCTCCATAATTCATAACACACCCCTCCTCACACACTCTCACACACACACACACACACACACACACATAATAACTAACTCCTCAGCCAGTTATACCATAAGTAAGGCACTTGATTTTCATCTCCACTTCTGATGTCATAAAAACACAAACAGATGAGGGAGAAAAAAAAAAAAGCAGAATCCAAGAAACACCTTTCAGAACAAGAAACTCCCAAAGATTAAAACACATTATGACCCCACCCTACACCAGGAAGCCACTTGCTTTTAGTTTTTTTCCCCATCTTATATGAGATAATGAGGCGTAAGAGGTTCAGGCAAAAGTTGCTGTGCAAAGGCAGCCTGCTGCAGGCAGTGGGAACTCCAATATAACACGTCCTTGAGAAACAACAGCCAGCGTTCGTTCTCCCATTTATCAACACTGATTACATGTATTGATCTGACTGAAACATGGATGATTCCCAGTTGAAAGAGTTCAGCAGACTGGAAACACAGCGGCTGCTGCTGCTGCTGCCACTGAAGATCATGGTCCATCCAGACTGAGATGGACAGACCAATTCAGACTTTCATCCAGCGCAATCTTTCCACCATCAGCTGTTAGATGAGGTCGATGTTCCGCAGTATTATCTCAAATCTTTACTCTGTTATCTGCTAAATATGCAATAATAGTTTGGCTCATAAAGGGTTTTTTTTGCATGAATTATCTTATAATAAAAAGTAAACAACCGCAAAATCCCAGTATCTGAATGTAGATTTTCCTTTCAAGATATGATCAAATAAAAAATAAAAAACAAGAGAGCCACTCTCTTATACTGACTGATGGCATCAACATAAAGCACAATACAGCTTAGTTTTGAATCCTCACAACACATTTGGGTATGAAATAGAACATTTTCTTGTGCCCAGAATCGTTTATCTTTTGCAAATATTGCCCGACGTGCTCTAGGCGGCCTTATTTTTTTCTCCAAAATGAGCATGAATATGAAAAGCATTTTGGAGTGAAATAGGAATGGAAATGGAAAAGTCCAGTTTAATGTGTTGGTAGACTGATAAACAGTACTTCCAACCCTCTGCACATACATCATTGAATTTCATGGACAGAAATGCCTCCCGTGTGCCCGACAAAAGCCTAGAGGGGCAGAGCACCGCTTGCTCCAATATTCCTCCTGTATTCTCTACCAAATCAGGTGTTTAATGGCTTTGTGTTGTGGACTGCTTGGTTTGTATGCATGGGGTGGCAGCTAGCCTGGAGGAACTATTTTCTGCTGGCGACACACTTCAATACTCTGCCCTCAACAGCCTGTTATTCTTTAAACAGTGATTGGAATTATGTTTACCGTTAAAAGGCTAAATCACAAGTGCAGGAGTGCAGAGGGAACAATTATTAAGATGTGGCCCACAGAGCAATCGAAGTGTTGTTTTCATACTGGCTCGAGAGCAAATTCTGAATTAATGACTCCTGTTACTGCAGCTGCAAATAATTAGCTAAAATAATGAAGAGGGTCCAAACCATAATTAGATTATACTTGAAATTCTTTCAAAAAAATGGCTGACCATTTTAATTTTCATATTTCAGTATTCATTTTGATATGAATCATGATATGAAGTTTGCAGCACTGACATTAAGCACCTTAAATGTGGCAATGTAGCGGACAAAAGTTCAAGAGGGTCAAATGATGGCGCCAACTCACTTAAAACAAGTGTAAAATGTGGCTAAAAGTCTTTCAAATGTGCATTTTTCCACTTCATAATTCAGCATTTTTGACCATTGATTATTAAAATCCTATAACTGTTTTCCACTGAAACAAAACTACACTGACATGGAAGAAAAAGGGGAACATTTACATACTGTATCAAAAATGCACTCTGCTTCATCTCTTACAGTACAAGCATGTGCTCCTGTGATACCGAGTCTCAGGCCTGTTACTCAGAGAAGCTGCAGCCACCTGCCATCAGTCTCATTTACTTTGTGTGGTTTTTTTTTTTATAGATGAATGCAGCTTTTTATACTTTGCATTTCTTTCAACCTTTTTGTCTCATCTTTCCGCTGCACACACTCCTGGCAACTTAAGGCCCTGAAATGATTCTTCAACTGAACTGTTGACCCAACACCACCACCACATCAGCCACCCACTCAGCATCATCTTAAAAAGTAAAACACATTTAATTAAAGTAAAAGCTCAGGAGTCATCAAAGGCTGCATTACTATTATTGCGAGGGGCACGTTTGTGACAAGCGTCTCTGAGACATATTGCACAGCACACCCTCTGACTACAGCAGCACAGTAAATGGAGCTACTTGAGGAAAGAACACAATACAGAAATTGAATGGCACTTCTCTAAAGAAGTCGTCAGCTCTCTACCGTTTTGCACTGCCAACGGCTTTGAGCTTTGCATGCTCAGGTCATTGAAAGTAAATGTTCTTCATATTCAATAACTGAACTACTTAATACTATCTTCAAAGAGACATGCCTTGAAACCTCCACACTGTACTTTTATATATGAGAAAACAGCAACACAGTCTTGCAGAACAGGCCTTGCTCAACATCGCCATCTAGTGCTGACAACGTGTTAGTCCCTGTGTAAAGTCTGGCTGCTGTGATGCCTTAGGGGAATCAATAGAAATACTACAACAGCAACATTGATCATCCTGATCCATCTAATTAACATCAAAACCTTTTGATCACTGTAGACTCCAGACTTCTGGATAGAAAACTGACACCACACCATCGGTCTTCCGCCATCAGCAGCTAAAGTGGCTCCCTGTAGTTTTTAGTAGCAGCTCACTGTTTTTCTGTCCTATACCAGCTACTTGAATATAGTTAATTGCATTCACCCGTCGGCCAAGGTTGACTACGTCCTGATTTGATGGCTGGAATAAAAACCAGCAGAGCTCTGGGACCTGAGAGCTGCACAATAAAGTGAAGAGACTGACAAGAAACCACAGACCCACAGTGACTGCATGTCAAGACAGCAAACAGTTTCATAAAAATTTGTTAAAAGACAAACTTTTTGAGGCAAGCCAGCCTCAGACTGAAGCCTCAAACACAGCAACAACAGTGACAATGTAAATAAATCCCAGTGGACGAATTAGAACCGTCAAAGTATCTGCCACATGAGTATAGGGTCATGAAATATTACTACTGTAATTCTTCTTCATAAATACCATTCATTTTTATTTTTCTTGACTTGCACTAGTTTTAATTTTTGCCCATTTGACACAAATTTGAAGCAGCTGGATTTTTAAGGTTATTTAAGGCAAGTACACACCACAAGGATTTATCCAACTGATGTAAATGGGGCAATGGTCTTTACAAAAAGCAATGTTATTTTAGTCCTATAATCAATTTCAGCAGTAAAGCTACTAATATGACAGTTAAGAAGAAATAATATTAATGTTAATATAAATATAGATTTAAAATAGCCTCTGATTTAGGTGATGTGATTATAAACTCACACTTTCCCTGTGACAGGTTATTAGTGAACAACTGTATGTATACAAAAAGTGACTAAAACATGACAGTGTCACCAATAACAGCTTTAAAGCTTACCTGCAGGAGCGATGTGTCCTAAATAAAGTTCATTGTCGTGCACGGCGTGTAAATAAATGCTAATAAAGAAGCGGCCTGAGGGATGACACGGAAGAAATTATTCTAAAAAATAAAAAATAAAATCTCTGAAAGATGTGGATCCAGAAACACGAGTAAAGTCCTCTCATGGTCCGTGTTGGTGTAGTTAACAACTTGAGCTCAGTGCGTCCTCTCTGCTGCTGCTCTGCTGCAGCTGCTCTACACAGCGCAGCCAAAGAGCAGCACAGGCAGCGAGAGGAGTCACTCCACATCACCGCCGCTTTCGGTTTGCGGGAAAACTTGAGGCTGCCCATAGCTTCGCAAAACACCTTGAGTTTCAGTTCATGTATAAAAACACCAATAAGTAAACTGCAAATTTAAAATTCACACTTGACATCTGAAGTTACGTTATTTTGACGAGTGGGTGGCAGAAAACCTGCTAAAGCTAATTTAGCTTAAGCTCATGCTAGCACAAAAAAAAAGTACTTACATGTCCAACAGAGCAAAATTGCCATCCCTCTGTTCTCGGCCACCTGTTGAGTTGAAGTCCAACAATCGACATGTCCACTGGTTTATCTTCTGACAAACATTTTCGTCTGCTAACCGCTGGAACGCTGTCAGTTTGGTTTAATAAATGTTAAATAACCGTTTTGTATTCACGTGATAGCATACAGTTAGCTGTTGGGTTTGCAGCTGTTGACCGCGAGTTGTAGTTTGCGGTTTGTTGGCCAAAATATCCTCACCTACGAGCTGGAACTGGTCGGCAACTTTAGATACAAAGAAGCTGAGAAGATTTATTTTCAGTAGTGATCTAGGTAATATGTATTTGGACTACCAAGAGCAGTGATAAGCACTGTCTCTGAGTTGGTGATCGAGAGAGATAAATTAGGCGCCATCTTGGATCTACCTGGGTCGTAAAGATACAATGTATATTAATCGACCTACTTTTTATTTTCGTCATCGACCCTTTTTCCTTGAAACACCGATGAGAAGTTCAACTTCTGGGCTTTTCATCCTCATTTTCAACATTCTTCATACTATTATTTATTTATTTTCTTTCATGAATTGTATTTACTTTATATACATATCTGTATATCCATATGTGTGTGTGTGTAAATATATATATATATATATGAACAAAACCAATACAACCAAAAATGAAGGAAAATTTTGAATGAATGAGTAAAAGCAAAGATCCTCTATGAAAAGTTGTGAAAACTAGAGATTTTGAACATTAATTTCAATGGGGAAAATTTCCCCCAAAAAAAACGCACATTAAGAACATATACGAAAGTTTTTTTATCCTGAGAAAAACATAGAATGGAATTGCTTTTGCAACAATCCCGCCTAAAATATATTGTAATGTAATGTAAAAAGTGAACGCCTGTGTTTACAACACCATTGTAAATGATTTGCTTATGTCCGACAGCACATGAACGCAGCAAGAGGCGGACCTGCTTGTGCGTCATGACGTCAGCGGGCTTGCCTTTCCACACTTCCCTGAAGTTCGCAGTGAATGTTTACAAGTATATTTTCCCGCGTTACGACAAAAGAACTGATTAAGAAGGACAGGTTGATACACGGGGCTCGTCCCTGAGTCCTGAAGATGATAAAGACCGAGAAGATTCTGCATTTGAAGAGCTGCCGGGGCGGGAAGGTCCGTGTGGTCCGGGAGCATTATCTGAGGGAGCGGGTCCCTTGCTACAGCTGTGTGTGTCAGGCGGACTGTGTCAACGGTACGATCAACGTACACACACACACACATACACACACACAAAACAGCCTTTTATTCACCTGTACAATGAATACCCACATACACACACTGTAGCTAATTATACAGCAAAGACTGAGACAATAGGCCGCGGTGCAGCCAAATTATCGCTGAGTCCATTATTCGTTCAACTACAAACATTGCGTTCTCATTTAAATATAGTCTTAATTTGTTTAATGTTACCTCCGTTTTAGGCTTGTATTTGAATGCAGGTGTCATATTTCCATGAGATCTAAGGTGAGATCTAACAGCTACAGCAGATTATCTAATGTAATGTCAGTGGCTGGCTTCTTTGTTAATGTTGTTGCCTTAGAAAAACAATTTATCAGCATGTCAGAATGCTACGAATTACTACAGCAAATTATTACAAGGTCATATTTATTTTATATACATCATTATGTATGCATGTTTTATTAAGCAAGCAGACGCAAATCAGACAAAAAGACAGAAGTAAATAATCATCAGACTTAGTGATGAACTGTAGGTCATGTGCTGCAGTCTTTCCTAATAACAGCCTCTAATATTAATGTAAAGTCTGGTTAAGCTGAATTTTCGGATTTTCCTGCTGTAGAAAACAATACAAGAGCAAAAATGTTGCACCGTTTATGAAAAAATAATTGGCTCCTGCATTTAAGTTCAAGTAATTTTTGTTGATGCACTTGTAAACATTGTATTAGTAGGGTCAGAAGCAAAAAATATTTGACATTTGCCCTGATTACTTTAAAACCAGATGGTAAGGTGCTGCCAGGAGATCTGACTCACTATGTGGTGCCTGATGCTGGCGTGGTCGTCGACTACCTGGAGATCCTGGAGTTCAGGGAGCTGCAGGGCATCGTCATCACCCAAACCGCCTGCCAGGCTGTGCATCACAGCAAAGGACGCAGGTACACTCACACCAACAGGCTGAACATTCACACATTATACTGTTTAATCTCACATTAATATAAAGTGTGAGAGTCTTTTTAGTGTTGCATCAGTTGTAAATTGTCCTATTTACAAATAAGCATGCTGGTGGTTGGTCCTGCAGGATTGTTTTTCTATCAGCAAATACAAAATTTGAGCTTCAGGCGTACTGAAGGCTCCAGGACAGCTCCTGTGGTCAAGACATTTTGAATTAAGCCTCTAATGACAACCTACCTGCACAAGTGTGTAAAGAGCGGGCAGGGGGTCAACCTCATTATATCAAAGCTCTGCTGACGAAGCTAAACGAGATCCAGCCTGTGACTTGAAATACTGCTCCCACACAAACACGCAGGAGTGCTTTTGACAAACTTGATGAACACCGTAAGGAGTCCCACATGACCTCTGCTTTTGATTTCTGCTTACACTGCCTTTTAAAATGTTGCATCATTAATATGATGAGGCTTCACTTTTGATAATGTTAGGTAGACTTAGTTGGAAGAGCATATGCTGATGCCATACTGTGTCAGTAATTGCAGTTTTCCGTTCACTTCAACACACAGGAACGAACGTGTGTGTGTGTGTGTGTGTGTGTGTGTGTGTGTGTGTGTGTGTGTGTGTGTGTGTGTGTGTGTGTGTGTTGGCACAATACGTGTGTATGATGACCTTTGAGTTTCTGTGCAGCTTTCTTTTATGTCATGCCTGAATTTGAAATCTAACTCTAACTTTGATTCCTGGCTCCACCAGTCTGCATGTCAAAGTGTCCCTGGGCAGGATACTAAACCCCAAAAAACAACACACATGGCCCAGCAGAAAGTCACTGTGATTTGGACCTTAAGAGTGTCTGAAGGTGGATTTCTTTCCTCTGTTTCTGTGTAGGCAATACAACCGTCTGCGAAACCTGCTGAAAGACCCTCGACATGACTGTGTTCTGTTTGCCAATGAATTTCAAGAGTACTCCTATTGTCCACGAGAGAAGGGGGAGAGCCAAGAGAAGTGGCAGACCAGGTCAGAGCCCAGTACTACACCCCCACAATTCTACCCCGTCAAATTAAAAGAATAATTTTGACATTTTGGGAGCTTCATTTACTCGCTTTCTTGATGAGAGTTTGATAATAGGGGGGGGCGATGCAATGTCGCGATGTACTTGATGTATTGTGGCTTGTTCCTCATGGGATGTAGAACATCGAGTACAAACTGTCACGTAATTGTTTTAAGCCGTCGGCATGAGATTCGCTTCGGTGTTTTGCTTCTCTCCCTCGCCCATCCAGAAAACTCTCCTGGGTGTGTTTGACATAGGTGAGGGGTGTGTGTTTTTGTAACTGGAGGGAGTGAAAAAAGTGAAGCTCCAAAGCGAGTTTATACGTGTTCAGAAACAGTACCTGAAGATGGAGGCAAACGAATTTGAAGCTCTGTTTTTTGTCAAAGGTCACATCTAACTTGGTTGTGATTTCCCCTTTTTGCCAATTCAAACTTGATCCAATAGAAAGCACTGATGAATAAACAGTAAACAATAATGTTTTTAATGCAGACAAATGTTGCAGGGACTGTAATCATCATACTGGTGTGATTTAAGGGATGAAAGGGTTAAATCGTGCATTTATGAAGTGCTTTAGAGCAGATTTCAAAATATCTAGATATATATCGGTTATCGTGATATAGCGATTTAAAATATCACAATATTATTTATAGACCATATCACCCAGCCCTATCTGATAAGAATGTCACTAAACATCTGTAAGGTAAATTTGTAGGTGGAGCCAGCAGCTGGGTATCTTAGCTTAGCTTGAAGACTGGAAACAGGGAGAAACGAATCATCTGTCTCAGTTCAAAGGCAACAAAATCTAAAGCTCATTATTTAATTGTCTCATTTGTTTAGTCTGCACAGAAATCATACTCAAATTTAAAAAAAAAAAAAAATTTGCTGTTTTACAAAGACTCTTTCTTGGCTGGCACCAACCAACAGAGACTCCAGGATGCCACAGCTTCCAGATGCTAACTCTTCAAAATAAAGTGTCTCTCCAGAAATGTTGAACCACAGGATTCACTTACTGTATGAGAAGTCACAACTGTGCATGCAGGTTTCTGCTTTTCTGGGTCCTCCTGTAGATTTTAGATGAAAGATGTTAGATGTTTAAAGATTAGCAATGCACAAACTCAGAATTATTACTCTGCAAACAAACATTTGCAATGACTTGTGTCTATCGGTGCTTGAGGGTTGAAGGGCCAATTTCAGTATTTTCAAAGATGTTTTTCTTCCATTCAAGGTATAAAACAGGTATACTAACACAACAAGCAGGCGGACTGAAGGATAACAGATATGCAGTGTAGACTTGATTATAGACAATAATTATACTTGTTTTCTACCTTAAGTGTCAAGATGTCTTGAACAGAAGAGCTCATATCCCCTGAAGATCTGAGAACATAAGATACAAAACAGATATTTTTCCTCCATGCAGGAATAGAATAATCCTGAAACTGCCAAACTGCTCTGCCGGAGGTCGTCTTAGGTGATAGAACAGGTGCATGTGATGGAGACAAGTGTGCATTGATTTTCATCTGCAAAAAGTCAGAGCACCAACCAACAAACTTCAGCACTTGTGAAGGGAAAGCAAATAATAATGAATTAATGTTTAGTCAAATAATTCATCAGTCAATTAATCAGTCATTTCTGCTGTATTGATTTTACATTCTTTCAGCAACTGGCTGGATCTGATACAGAAAGAAGAGATAATTGTTTGTTATAATAAAGATTTAGTCATAATGCTGTGGCTGATGACGACGAGGTCCACCAGTGTTGTACAGCATGTTGTCGTTTAGTTGTAAGGATGGAAGGCTGGAGGTGCAATCTGCTGTGATGAAATGAGTTTATTGCATAAAAAAGACACATAGCTGAAAGCACAGAGCTGTGAATTATTTATGTCTCTATTCTTTATAATGTTGAAACATCGCTTTGAGTTTTAAGTGAGAATTTATGTGCCAAAGTAACTAAATGCAATATATTCAAGTTTAGGGCTTTAACAAGCAAGCTGTCTACATGCACCTTGTGCTTGAAGTTGCATGTGTGTGTTCAGGTGTGTGTACTCTGCAGCAGTGTGGTACTATAACCATCTGGCAGGCATGATGGATGTAGTGATGATCACAGAGGACCAGGAAGCCGTGGCTGAGTACAGCAGCCTCAACTCTGGAGTGTACGTCATCTCCGTCCAGGTACGTGACACACCTGTGCATTACCACTCTGAACACATACTTTAAGGCTAATCTACACTTGAGTCCATAAGTATTTGGCCCCAGCATGTCGGGTCTGACATGACAAGCAGCTGTGAGGTTAAAGTGCCAACATTCAGCTTTAATTTGAGGGTGTTAACGATCATTTTGTGTGAATACCGTTGAGTTGTAGCTTTGTAATTGTGCTGCTGCTTTGTTTACTCACTACTGATGTGAACATCCTTAAAACTAAGACTCTGCTCTTCAACTCGAGCTGTCGTTTTGTTTTGAATCCACTGTGTTTGAGTACTGAGCCAAGACAGTAGAGAAGTGTTGCTGTACAGATGCTGCATGTGTCGACCAGGGACGTTACATTACTCGACAAGAAACACTCTGTTTTTAATCCTTTTACTAAGTTTTGATGTTTTCTGTAACAGTTATACAACATGGTTCAAATCGATACGAGGAAGCAGACTCCTCAAGCTGAATTCAGTAGCTACTCTTGAGCTTTCAGTCATATCACATGATCTTGATCTTCTTGATGAAGTTCTGATTTGATATAATCGAAAGCTCCGGAACTGAGTTAATCTGATTTGATTGTTGAGTATTTAGCACAAGTCAGGATATGAAAATGGTAAAACAATGAAATATGTTTGAGTCTTACACTTTACATGAGAACAAACCAAACACTTAGAACAATAACTAATTTTAATACCTTTTTTAAAAGGATAATTCTTGTATCTCTTCATATTTTTGGCCATAGTTTCTATCCTAAATGATGATATTGTGCTATCCACACAGCAACATCACTAAAAAGATGTCAAGATATGCAAACAGTTGTATGATCAGATCGTGTCTGAGTCACTTTATTTGCAGGTAAAACTGAAAGTGTTGATAATAAAAAGTAATTGCACAGGAAAATTGTGTGTATGCAGTGGATAGTTTCCCCTTGTTTTCTCCAACATATAAGTTTGTCTAACCCATATTTCCAGATTTCTGCAGTTTATTTGATGATCACATTGGTGTCATTACTTTTTAATTGATCTGTTCATTCACTTGGATCCCCATTTGCCACTACCAAGGTAGCAACTACTCTTCCTGGGGTAAATATCACATTATAATCCAAAACAATAATATAAATTAAAATCCAAGACAAAGGGGAACAAGACAATAACAACAAAAATGAACAGCAATAAAACTACTAATAACAATAATAGCAACAAGGTATGGAAACTGCAAAAATAACTCTCATAACTACATTCAACAACTACAAGTAAATGAGTCAAATTAAATGGAGCAGTAGCAACAGACTGAGGTCTACAAAGCAAACAAACAAATCTTTCACATTTACATCAATAATCTATCAAGTTTGTTTCCAAACGGTCCAAACAGTCTCTTAATTGTTTATTATAATTCTTATTTACTCAACAGAATGTCATGGATTGCTCCGACTGCCGAAAGTGATTGTGTACTGCCTAATTGTCTTGCGTCGCCATGCCATGTATATGCTCCATCCATATCGCTCCACTGAGCGGCTTGACAACTAATATGCTATTGGTGCAGTGGAGGGAAAAAATGTCAGGAAAAAGTAAAGTTTTATGGCTGGTCTAAAATCCTGATGAAGTGGTTAAAGTATGACTCAGTGGAGCGTTAAGAGTTGTTTTAACACGAGAGGCTGTGATGAATCAAAGATCCCCTCATGGAAGTTCTGTAAACAGCTGATTCTGAGAAAAGAGCAGTCATTTATTTGTCTTATCTATATAAAAGATGATAGGCTGGTCTTGCTACCGCAGCTAAAACATCATCATGGAGTTATTTCAGCGTTAAATAGATTTACAGGATGCAGCTTAGAATCTTCGCCTCTGATTGGCTTCCTCAGAGCAGTAAAGGCTGAGGATGATAGGTATTGTAGTATTTAAAAGTATATAAAGTGTGCCATCCTACAGTAACGGAAAAACACTTTCTAAGTAATGACGTTGGCATAATTAAAACACGTGGCTTTAATAAGCACCCATTATATTATGTTAAATTATCCAGGAGATGAAGGGCATTTAGGGACGGAAGCCCTGAAATCCAAATGAAAGATTTTTTTTTTTTTGCCAGGATTTTGTTTCATCTGTGAAAGCAGGTAAATAGATGGAAACTTTTGCCTTTAATGGCGTCTGTATTTAGGATATCTTTGAAAGAAAACCTGCTACTTCGCAACTCATGGCTGACTCAACTGAATTTGAGTGTAAAATAACCAGGAATTAGGCCCCTGCAGGGATGTCTTTGGAACAGTAATTCATTGTAAATATTAACCCTGAGTCTGAAACTGCATTATTGTTTAAAAAAAATAAAATAAAAAAATGTCCTGCCTTCTACAGAATTCTACATGAAACCTGGATTATCTCATAATTGTCATGTATTGTTATCTAACACCTCAGTTAAGACCCTGATCAGATCCATAATGCCAGATACTGTTCCAGAAATGTCTTCACCCATGTGTCTCTTTATTTGTCTTTATTCAGGATTATTTGCAAAACTTCTGGCCGCAGCTGCAGGCGGCCCGTGAGCTGTACAGCTCCATTTCTCAGGCACTGCAAGAGAAGGAGAGCGAGGGCAAGGAGAGAGAGTACTGGGAACATCTACCGGCTGAAGTCCTGGAGGCTGGAATCAAGTCTGGACGGTACTATCAGGTACACTGCAAATCCACCAACCTGGTTTATGTCTAGAGAGTCTCTCCTTTTTAAAAATAAAAAAAATCTGTTATGATGTTCAACAGGAAATTAGCAAAATGATTGTTGAGATGTTTCTGGAAAAGCTTTGTCTTATATGCAGCCACTAAAATGAAAATCAACCTGAAACTTGCTTGAATTAGTTAATTCAATAAGTAGTGTAGGTATTTGCAGTGGCAAAGGTATAAATTCATTTTTGGATCAAGGAGGTAGTAAAAGAAATGAAGACTGTTTGTAGTTACTCAGGAAGTCTTTGTCAATCATCAGCTCTACAGCTCTGGGGCTGATTGAGGACTCGTGCTAGGGGCAGGCTCAGTAATGCATCAAGAAGAGCGTGAATATAATTTAACATCCCAAAGGACATTTTATTCTTAACAGACTGATGAATTAAACTTGATAATGTTCCCAAAATCAAAATAAATCCCATTTTTCCTTCCTTTTTCTCAGGGCACTCTGAATGTCAGCAAACACCGAGCACAGACTGAAGCTTTTATCATGATGGAGAGTTTTTCTAACAAGAGCACAGGTGCAAAACTACAGAAAACAATCACAACTTTTTCTTCTGGCGATGTTTATTTAGGACTGGCGCTGGCCACATGCACATTCACGTTATCATTCACTACAAACAAACACACATCTCATCTCTGTTGACTGAATTTATTTCTTCTTCTTTTCTTTTTTATCCAATCTCCTGGACTTCCTCCCTCCACTTCCTTCTTCCTTGTGTCCCCCCCACCCCACCCCCCCACCTCAGATATGAGTCGCATATTGGTGCACGGTGAAAAGAATCGTAACAGAGCCGTGCACAGCGACGTAGTTGTGGTGGAGCTGTTGCCAAAGAGCGAGTGGAGATGGATGATCACAGCGCTGACAGAGGGTCAGGGAGAGGAGAAGAGCAGAGAGGACGAGACTAAACTACTGCCGACAGGTGGGACGTCCATCGTGGAGTCATCGTTACCTCCACTAAGGATGTGTGTTTTCTGTCCCGTTTGTTTGTCTGCTTGCTTCTTACTGAACAGGATATAACAAAATGTATTCAACACAAAATAGTTTTTGTGCTCAATTCCTGTGTCTGTTTAGATAAATCGAGGTGTAACACCCACATAGTTTTTATGCTATTTTCAATGTTTTGTTTCCTCCTCTCTTCTGCAACACAGTTCATCTACTTTTAACTGCTTTGATAGACAACATGTTTGGATGAACCCTGGAAAAATGAAAACTTTTCGTTTTTAAAAAAGGTACCACGTCAGATTTTCCTTTTAACAAAGTTATCTTTGCATTCAATGTTTTTCACCAAAAAACAACATGAACGCCTTGAAACAACCTGAGTTGTTCACATCGAGTCGTCTTTCCTCAGAACTGCTGGTGTGACAGAAATCTGTATCACTTCACCTGCATGTTTGATACAAATAAAACCGGGACCCATCAAACATTTTATTCATAGTGCTGATCGAAAACACCCCATGGTACCTTTGAACGCAAGTTTTCACAAATGCGTCATTGAAGTTCAACCTTGACCTTTGCTAACAGTTTATCTAACTCAAACGTCCACTTCCATTCACTGTGTGAAAACTTGGATTCAGCTGAAAGCTGTGAAAGGTAGTAATTGGATCTTTGAAGTTAGATAATTTGTTACAAACAAGTTTTAATGCTATTTATTTTATTCATTTTATTTATTTTTTAATTTTAAAACAATGTGTGAAATGTGAATTTTAATCAACGCTTAGTCCCAATACACTGCATCAACTGGTATCATCTGACTACTCTGGTAGAAAAAGTGTCACTATAGATCTCTGGTTATTTTAACTTGCAGGCCGCGTTGTTGGGATCCAGCAGAGGAACTGGAGGGACTATGTGGTAACTTTCCCCCCCAGGGACGGGTCTCAGTCCCAGAGCAGGAACTCCCAGCGCATCCTTGCTGTGCCCTGGGACCATCGCATCCCCAAGATCCGTATCAGTACTCAGCAGGCTGATGCTCTGCAGGTGTGGTCCGCCTTCCACTGGCTGCTCATTTATTTACTCAAACAGAAACGTTACTTAAAAAGGAGCTAATCTGACTGATGTAAGATTTCCTACATGATCAACGTGTTGTGTGGGCTGTCAAGGTGGAGTCACTATCATTTGGGCCAGTAATAACAGTGTCACATTATTATATCTATCAAAAAATCCAATAATCTGAGCTTCATTTGATCATCATTGCCCAACATAAACAGACGTAGGTGAGGTCGTGTAATTCCTGTGTTTTCTTCACCCAGGATCACAGAGTGGTGGTGCGCATTGACTCATGGGAAAGCACGTCGCTCTATCCCAATGGCCACAGCGTGCGGGTTCTGGGCCGGGCTGGAGAGCTGGAGACGGAGGTCCATACCATCCTCATAGAGAACTGCATCCACGTGCCTCCTTTCTCAGATGCACAGGTGAGAGAAGAAGCTCCTTCTGAGATCACATGCATACGTTGAATTTAAGGAGAGGGGCTTCTTTGTTTTGTTAACACAACTGTGTTTACACGTTCAGCAAACACAGTCCTGTATTTTTGGCAACCTGACAAACACAAGTTCAATATTTTTTGATTTCTAGGAGCTCCAGAGAAAAACATCTGCATCTTTAGCTGCTACATGTTCCACTTTCTTCAGCAGCCAGTCACGAGAAGTGAAACTGAAATGATTAATGGATTAGTTGATTGACAAAAAAGAAATTGACAAGTATTTTGATAATTGATTATTGGTTTCATTCATTATTCAAACATGCTCTGGTTCCAGCTTTTCACATGAACAGAGTGAACAGCTTCTCTGTCATAACGCAACAATTTCAATGAAACAATTAATCACTTAATCGAAAAATAACCATAAAATCAGATGAACTGATGACTTGTAAATAAAAGAATCTTAATTCAGACTGATTCAGGGAACCAATGCAAAGATTTTATAAGGAAGGAAATGCCTTTGTTGTGTTTTTTATGCCTCAGGGACTCAGAGTGTAAGCATCACTTTTTGTTTACAGGAAAATTTCTCAGGGTCTTTTTAAAATAAATGATAACTGTGAGCAAACATGGGGGGACACTGCCACCCAGAGGCCCCTGAACACAGCGTTGGTGCCTCCCATTGTTGGTAAAGCACATTTACTTAACAAGGACGAGTTAACTGTTGAATAAGAGGCTGGAGGACGCAGAGAAATGAAAGCTATTCCGCAGTGTGTGTGTGCGTGCGTGCGTGCGTGCGTGCGTGCGTGCGTGCGTGCGTGCGTGCGTGCGTGCGTGCGTGCGTGCGTGCATAATGTAAGGGAGCAGCCTTGTTGAAATTATGTCTCGTTTCCTTTTCAGTGCATCTATTTATCTGCTTCCTCTTTCATAAGACAATCCAAGGACCTAACAGAATTAAATCACCTCTTCTTTCAACTCAGATTCATGTTGCTCATTTTATTTTGTAAAAAATGGCCTCTGATGAAAGACGTGTGTCTCTACATAGCACACAGTATCCAACTGTCTCTTCTCAGAACAAAGCACAAGCGAAATAAATAATTCATACGTGTCCCTTCACTTTGGCTCAAGTACTACACAACTGCCTTTGTGAGATTTTGAATGCCTAATGTAACCTTGAGATTTTATCTGTGACTGTCTGTCCGTCCTCAGTTGAGAGAGATGCCGGTCAACTCCCCTGAGAAACCGTGGAAGGTGGATCCCGCCCAGGTGACAGAGCGGCGGGACCTCAGGCAGACTCACCTAGTGTTCAGCATCGACCCAAAGGGCTGCGAGGACGTAGACGACACGGTGTCGATGCGCAGCCTCACTGGCGGGGAGCTGCTGGAGCTGGGGGTCCACATCGCCGATGTCACCCACTTTGTCACAGAGGGTTCACTCACCGACTTGGAAGCACGCACCAGGTGAGAAACCAGCTGGATACTAGAAGAGGTGGAATAAAACAATACCAGGGGAAAAGGAGAAACTGGGAGGGACCAGATTTACAAAGGCTTTCACGTCTGTTTTTCAGGTGTTAACAGGATGCACCTGTCACCTCATTGCACATTCATTAAAGGGAAGATCATGCAGATAATTAGATTAGACATGATAACAGAGTGTGGTTATTCCACTGGATTTACTGAGCTCAAGCAATTTGCAGTGGTCAGTTTTGCAGTGAAAATTCTCCACCTCTCAAAAGCAGGTGTAAACAGAATAAAGTGGATTTACATGAGCCAAAGGTTACAGTGGGGAAAATATGTGAACTAAGCATAGACTTGTGTATACTGATTACAAATTATTAGAGAGAGAAATTAAGCTATTAAGTAATTTGACTATTTTAATTATGGTGTCTGTTCATCAAACCTGAATATAAACCATCAGTTAAGCTACCTCTAAATTCACTTCCGAGTGCCATTAAATCTTTTCTCCTTCAGTTAAGACACTGAAGTTTGTATTCGACTGCATCTCCATCTGCTCTCCTCTCTGAGCAGCTGTGCCTGAAGTCCAGGAGCTGACTGCGTAATGAGCCATTTTCATAGTAAATCAGACCCTGAATATATTCAGCTCAATGAGAACAGTGCACATTTGAACAGTGCTATTTTCTTAGTAAATCTGTGCCTCACTGAGCTGCCTCGGACAGTCTCAGTTCTGTGTGGTAATGTATCTATTATTTTGTCTATCCCTTGCATATATTGTACATGTTTGTCCTTGTGCTGGGGTGGGAAATAAGTTGTCTGTCTAGAGTTGGTGCAGAATTCAGCAGCAGCGAGGCTTCTGTCAAACACTAAACACTGTTTTCCGGTCCTGGATGGATCACACTGGCTCCATGTTTCTTTTAGAAATCAGTTCAGATAAAATATGTTTCATCTCTGCTGTATATTTCTGATCTTTTAAGCATTTTCCTGCAACAAGACCCTTCAAGTTCCACAGTCTAGACAAAAGGGGATCACGGATTTACTGTTTTAGCTCCATGAACTTCCAGCATTAGATCAGCTTAAGCAGCACAAATTTTAGAAGGCTTTTAAAAACCCACCTGTATAGGCTGGAGATTTTTCTTATTTTCTATTTCTCTATGTTTAGTCTTCCCTGAAATTCCTGTTGTATTTCATTGCATTGTATTTTCTGTACATGCATGAAGCACCTGGTATCATCAGTAACTACTGGGAAACTGTTAAGAGTCCCAGACTTACAAATAAAGGCAGTGATAAAAATGATACAAAACCAGGGGACCAAAGTGAATATTTTATGACACTGACTCCTCCATGGAGAGAAGACACAGTTTCTCTTTATTCTTCTTTTTCCTCCTCAGGGCTACGACCTACTACCTGGCAGACCGCAGGTACGACATGTTACCTGCTGTTCTCAGCGCAGACCTCTGCTCTCTGCTGGGAGGAGTCGACAGGTCAGTGGACTCAGGTTTCTCTGCAGTGCATCATGTTATCGAAGGCTTTTAGTCAAATAAACACATACACAAAACATGCAATCTGTTATTTGTTTACCTACATAAGTTCCTTCTCAAATCCAGGTATGCAATGAGCGTGCTGTGGGAGCTTGACGCACACACGCTCGCTGTCAACAAGGTGTGGTACGGTCGCACAATCATCCGCTCCTCCTACCAGCTCCACTACGAGCTGGCCCAGGCGCTCATCAACAGAGAGCCAGCCGAGGTCCCGGAGCTGGCGCAGCTTGGCCCTGAGGAGAAGGACGCAAAGCTGGCTCAGCTCACCCAGGCTCTGGAGATGCTCACACATGTAGCCAGACATCTCCGAGCGCAGAGGGACAGAGGAGGAGCGCTGGAGCTGGAGGGGGTGGAGGTATGCCTGGTTCCTCCTCATTTGCTGTTGTATATTTCTCAATCCTCGTCCCTTGGGCATGTTTTCTGTAATTTCAGGTCTTTCACATTTAAATAAAACCTTTCCTCTCCTTTCCTCTCAGGTGCGTGCCCAGCTCGACGAGGAGAGGAACATCACAGCCCTGGTCCCACGTCAGCCCCTGGAGGTCCACGAGACCGTGGCCGAGTGCATGATTTACGCCAACCACTGGGTGGCACGCAAGATCCAGGAGATCTTCCCTCATCAGGCCCTGCTGAGGCGTCACCCGCCAGCACGGCAGGAGATCTTCAGCCAGCTGGTGGAAAGCGCCAGGGCCAAGGGATTCACCATTGACACCAGGTGACTGATTTAGGATTTTAAGAGTGTCTGGAGGCTGTTTTGAGTCATTTCTCATGCAGAGTCAAAAAAAAAACAAAACTTCTCTGTCATTGAGAATCTACAGATTAGAGAGCGATGTATTTGAACAGTCGATTCTGTTTCTTCAGTTCCAACAAAGCTTTGGCTGAGTCTCTGGACCGGGCTGTGGACCCACAGGACCCGCTGGTGAACAGGCTGCTGAGAATGATGACCACCCACGCCATGTCACAGGCTCTATACTTCTCCACTGGTGCCCAGTCCGTGGACCAGTACTACCATTACGGTACAATAGACAACACTCCTCATCAGCTGTTATTGTATTATTTAGTGGAACTGTCTGGATCTGGATTATCAAGACGAATGAAGGATCTGGTTTTGATTTCAGATTAACATGAAGATTAAAAATTAGAATTTATACTGACAAACGGTGCTGATGTCTGTTTTCTGTCTCTTAGGTCTGGCTCTGGACCGCTACACACACTTCACCTCACCCATCCGCCGCTACGCCGACATCGTGGTCCACCGCCTTCTCACCGCAGCCATCGCCACAGAGAGGGGAACAGGCGTTGGTAAAGCATTAGCCGGTAACAAAGAACTGGAGGAAATGGCTCAGCACATCAACAGCAGGAACAGGGTCAGTGCTGCTCTGTAGTTCTGTATCTTTGTTCACTTCTTACTCGATGAAATAAACTCATTCTCCTCTTGGCTCTGACCCCTGCACAGGCAGCAAAGCAAGCTCAGAGCTTGTCCACAGAGTTGTTTCAGTGTCTCTACTTCAAGGAAAGAGACCCTCAGACGGACGAGCGCTGCGTGGCCAACGCTGTCATTTACTCCATCCGAGACGACGGCGTGTTGGCGTTTGTCCCAGAGTGAGAAACTGACTTGGGTTTTATTTTGGTTGTCGATGCTTTTTTAATCATGTAGTTATCATAACTACATAGTCATTTAATGAAAATGTTATAAATCTGCTGTGATAATGTAAATAAAAATCCAGGTTTCAACCATCCTGACTACACCTGTGTTCTCCACAGGTACGGTGTGAAGGCGCCGGTGTATATGAAGAACCGGGAGGGCCAGGTGGTCGCTTCAGCACCGGACGGCAGCTGTGAGTGGCAAAGTGGCTCAGTGCGACGACACGCTGACCACATTACCACCACCTCCAGCTGTGGCACCTCCACCTTCAGACTGTTTGACCACATCACCGTGAGTCGCAGGATAGATTTATCACTCAAAGACTGGACAATAATCCAGTCTGTTATTGTCTACCGACTTTAAGTGAAGTTGTATGATCATTTGGCACGGTCCTCTACGAACCCAGAGAGAAGGGACAGGCTCAGATGTTTACATCAGACCCAAGTGATATTTCACTTGCAGGTTCTCTTTGTTTCAGTGATGTGTTTAATGTGGGTTCATATCAGGTTCCAGTCTGTGGAGGGTGCTGATGACATTTGCCTCCTCTTCTCTCCACAGGTCCGTATTTCTGTCCAGTCCTTCCACTGCCACGCAGACCGTTTGAACCTAGAGGTCATCAGCAACAAGCCTTACCACAGCGCAGAGCACCAGGAGCCACGCTCACAGGGCCGCTGCAAGCTGGTCCAGGAGGTGGTGCGTCTGGCTGAGGAGGCGTACCAGCAGTCGCAGGAGAAGGCGGCCCGGCTAACCAAATTCTCCAAAGAGGAGAGAGAGTTCTGCCAGAGCAAAACTCCAAATCTGTACTCGCTGCTGGAGGAGGTCAGAGAGCTGGCTCTGATGGACCTGGAAATGGTTCCTCAGGTCTGTGCAACAACGGCATAGATCAGCTGTTAATGGAGTTAATGGACACGGGAAAGCCTGGCGAGTTTTTGAACAACATGGACGACTCTGAACATCTCGTGGACATCTGAACAGCCTCCTCTACAAATGAACATTTCTCCAGTCATTTTTGAATCATCATCATCGTTTTGATGGCAGATTTGTAGTTACTTATCTGTAGAGTTTCTGTGCACATTAGTCCAAGAATGAATACACTGGTAATAATAAATAGAAATGAATTGTAGTTAAAGTCATAGTAATTATAGAATAGCTCAAGTTATGAGGAGGTGATATTGTCACTGATGAGAAAAAAATGTACACACAGACAAAACTGATTTGCAGCTGTTTTCATAAAACTGGTGACACTTTTAAGAGTCTACTGATGTAAATAAGCAGATAGTGATACATGAATTCAATTCTTAGTATAAACTAAAGTTTAATATGAAGAATTAATGATGCAACAAAAAGATTGTTTCAGGGTTAAAATGTCTTATAACATGGACAAACAAAAGTTGAGCATTGATTCACATGTTTGCTTTAATTATTATTCATGTATTACTCTCAGTATTATTGTAGTATCTATTGTCAATACAGTTGGTTGTGTGAAGAGTGTGAGTGACCTGTGTGATGGACATGCAGCTGTTTTGTAATTAAACATTTTGACTTTTAATAGATCATCTTACAGTGTGTGTATGAAAACATGAGATTCATTTGGGAGGAATTATTTATTGTTACTGATTGCATTTGAGAAAAAAAAAAAAAAAAGGTATGATAAAAACAATTTATGATGTTTTTGATGATTCTTCAGTTTAAGCTCCACAAGTGACAAACCAAGAAAGTTTTAACATGTTACTCCAAAGACCGTTCACACTGCGCTGATTTCGTTACTAAATGAACAACAGCAATCACATCCATTAACGAGGCAGCAACCTAACATGACCCTTATGATTTAGGCATCTAGTTAGACGCTGTTTTAATTAATGAAATTATCGGTCAGTGGACATCGACAAACTTGGCAAATTTTCACAATTCTGCCAATGCTGAATCCTGGAGAGAAAAGGGATAGTAAACTGAATATCTTTGGGATCTGGACATAACGATTTCAAGTTGGGTTTAAGGAAGCTCTGATGGACATTTTTTACAGTTTTCAACGGGTAAAAGAAAAAGCTAATGTTAATGGAATGATCAGCATGTTAACACTGGAAACTTATACTTACATGCACACTTCAAAACTCAAAACAGTGTAATCAGAGTTTAATTATATATTTCAGATATAAAACTGAACAGGTCTTTCATGTTCAGCTTTACCCACAAATGGGCAGCTGTGACGGGAACACATTGGTTTGGCTCTTTACAAACTACAAAGAACTCTCTCACACATTCACACACTCACACAAAGCTCATTGCCACAGCTTCGGCCACACAGACGACACTCCTAACCACAGAGAGTGTGCTGCCCTTGAGCATCAGTCTCCGTCCTCACACCTGTCGCTGGGTTGGTGGTCAGGGTCGCGGCTGGTCTCTTCTTCTTCCTCACGCTGACTGGATTCAGCTGAAGGCTCAGAGTCTTTTTTTGGCAGCTGGCCTGATTGTTGAGAGCTGCTGCCGCCGACCGGATCCAGGTCTAAATGCTCCACCTCCTCACCCCGATCGTCAGAATTGTTGAGGATATTTGCAGAAGAGACAGGTGTGGGTTCCTCTCCTGATGTGGGTGTGTCAACAGTCTGAGAGTCTGACAGATCTAGACAGGAGGAGAAAGACACAATGGCATTGAGATTAAAAAGACTACAGGCTGCACATACAGCTCCTGATTAGGGCTGGATTTAATAATTATTTTCAGAATTAATCACTTTGTCTATAAAATGTCAAAAAATTGTGAAGCATGCCCTCTAAAATTTCCCAGAGTTTTGTTTTGTCCGGACAACAGTCACAGTGACAAATAAAAATCTTCATATTCAAGAAGATGAAACCATAAAATACAGCTTTATGCCTGATTTAATTGGAGCTGTGATGCATTTTAGTGCTGTGTTCCCAAAATATAAAAATTATAGTGAAACAATAAGTTGACTGACTAGTTAAAATAATCAGCAATTTTGATAATCGATTTATCATTTAAGTATTATTTTAAGCGAACAAACATTTCCTGATTCCAGTTTCTCAAATGTAAAGAGCTTTTCAGCTTTTCTCTTTTTGAAATTATTGTAAATTGAATTGTTTAGGGTTTTGTTGACTCCACAATGACTCAAGAAAGTAACCAGAACATTGACTGATAATTATAATCATTAGTCGCAGCCCAAATACAGCTACACTGACTTACTGGAAGCTGCACCACAGGCTTCATGTTGGTGATTTCTCTCCATTACTGGACTGAGGAGGTGCCTCTCACCTGTTTGCTGCTGCTGGCGGGCGAGCCTCCTCTCCATGGCTCGCTGTCTGTTCAGCTCCATGCGTCTGCGCTGCTCCTCGGTAAGGGAGGGGGCAGCTGGGGAGGGAGCAGGTGGGGTGGCTCGAGCTGGGGTAGAGTGGTCTGGCCTTTGTACGTCATCAGAGAAGCTCATGCCACTGAATGGATCAGGATCTCCGAATACTTGCAACTCAGGTGCTGTCCCTTCTTCACCTACACCACAACAATTTTTCATACGACTAAGAATTTATAGTGTGAATTTGAACCTTTCATACAATTTTTATTTTTGTGTGGCCTCATACCTGAGGGCTTCATCACAAGGCTAAACAAAGAACACTTGAAAAAGGTCTCATTACTCTGATAACTTGTTTTTTGAGGAGTTGTATCTTATCTGGATCGAGGATCTAAGGACAGAGGGTGTTGTGTGTTTTACAGATCATGAAACTACAAATTTGTGATTTGTGAGACTGGGCTACATTAATAAAATTGTCTACACAGAATAAAAGGAAGGTACCATCTCATACATTTGGCCGGTGCAGCAGGCGACTCAGTTAATACACCAAATGTACATTTTACCAGCAGTTTGAAAGGTGGGATTTTAACCCCCTGCCTGAAGGGTCTCTACAATACATGTTTCAAATCATTTCTGAACACAAATCACTTGTATCACTAGTGTGTCTTTAATCTCTTACCATCTTTCCCCATAAAATCCTCATCTGTCAGTGGCATGTCCAGTCGTATCCGTTTGAGACAGGTCTGCCAACACACACAAAAAAGGCAAACAGTTACTAATGATGCACCCACTGTAGAAATCTTGTTTATTTCATGAACATTTTTTAAGCATCATCATCATCCTCATCCCACCTGCACTTCCTTCTTGTTGCCGAGCTTCTCCACTTTGTCAATAAAGTCTTCAAACTGCAGTTTGGGGTACAACCTGTGGGCCCAGTTCTCCATCTTCTGCATCAGCAGCCGCAGGTCTGCAGCCTGATTGGACAAACACAAACACATCATGGAGTTTTGGATCCCACTGTATATGACATGAGTGCGTACAGCCAACAGGAACTATTCCACAGCTGTCTACTGCATTTAGCTATATTCACTGATCTTTTGTCAGTTCTTACCTCATGTCCTTTGCCTTTATAATGGACATTGTCAAACAGTGTTCGCAGAGCTGGAAGTCCTCTTTCTGAGATTAGCCTGAAGAAAAATGTAAAAGTTTTTCATTCTAAAGTCCATTATTCTCTCTCCACTATGTTGCAAACAATAAAAGTACAAGCTCTAATCATAGTTTGTCACATCCTTATCCTTAACACAATATACTTTTTTTATTCTGCAATTTAATACATTGAATGTGAAAGCACTGATGTCTGAAGCACCTCTGAGAGTCCAACTTGGGTTGTGGCCTCCTCACTCCTTTCCTTTTAGCAGCAGGGACCTCAGCCAGCTTGGAAACGTCACCTTCTTCCTCCCCTGCATCAACAACACCACACGTAGTAGGAGAGGCGGTTACCATCACTTTGTTGACAGTTACTCTACAGAAAAACTTCAGGAAGGCAGAGTAGAAACTGATTTCTCAAAACAAATCTACCAATTACTCTCTGTGGGTGTTACAGTTGTAGTCACCTTCCTCTAATGAACTTACCATAAGTCTATAATTTGTTTCAATATCTCAGTATACAGTAAACTGAACTAAAATGTTGAATATTCTCTTGTCGAATGGATTTCTTCTCACCATTTGCAAAAGGGTCTCCCTCCTCTTGTCCTCCCTGGCCTGGGGAGTGAGGTGGAGGAAGGGGAGGGAAAGTTTCATCCTCCTCTATGCCACCATAGTCAGACAGGCCATTTTCCACTGGGTCAAGCATGGTGTGTAACTGCTGGAAGAAAAGTAAAAGATGTATCAGTTCACACTGATTTTACTGCTACAGTCCAGGCCGTAAGTATTTGGACAGCTGCAGAGGTTTTTGTTCTTCAGGCTCTGTACATCAGTACATTCAATTTAAAATTAAATAATGGATGTTACATTAAAGTCTCAGCTTTACATCAATATAGAAAGAACTGTTTGAGATATCGCCCTTTTAACAAATAGTGCCCAACGTTTACGAGTTTAAAAGTAACTGGAACTGAGCAACTGAGTGTTTCTTAAGCAGCTGTGTCAAACTTACTTAATCTGACCTCAGTTATTGGTGTCTCAATGGAAAAAACAGAGTGAAATCACCATTACTTGATATTCTAAACAACAGAAAAGTCCATCTGAAAATGGGTGTTAAACAGCATTAAGGCTTTAACTAGGATGTCTTTCTTGGTGCATAAAACCTTGACTTATTCCCATAGCTGCAGAACTTGAAACTGTTAATCAGAAGCTCAATTCAGTGTTGTTTCAATTTAAGATTATCGGCCCCGATATCAATTATCGGCCCTCCTTAGTTCGTACAGGGTATCAGCCAAGGAAAGGCAGATATCGGTCGACCACCGCTTCAGCCACAGGAAGGCGGTAAAATCAACAAGCTGCTACAATACAAACTGTAAAAACTCTTATTTTTCGTGTTTAACCGGCTCTCAGAGAGGCCAAGGAAAAGATGACAACCTGCGTGAGAAGGACAATCACGTCTTTGTCTGAACCATGAGCCAAACCGACTTTATTTCTGAGAAACGTTTGTAGCTGTAAAAGAGTAAACGGCGCGCGGTTAATGCCGAGCTAACTGCGACCCGGGATAAGTTAGCTAACATGTAAGTTTACTGCTGACATCGACATAGTTAAACATTATTCAAACCACAAGCCTACAGCATTGTGATAGCTTATAAAATACCACATAGTTGTTAATGAAATGCCACTAAATTGTCATACCAGTCACGAACTGTCCGGTGAGCAAAGCAACCAGTAGTGCAAAGCTAGCGACATAGACTTCCGGTCTGCGGCTTGGCATTTATTTTTATTTTCAAAATAAAGTCCATCAGGAATTAGCCCAAACTAACACAAGTTAGAATGGTGACTATGGAGACATTATATATGGAGCATATAATACGAATCCAGTTTTATAACTGAAACTACACATCTAGTATTAACAAACCTACCTTTATATGAAGTGTAAGGCTCTAAAATTCTCAGACCAGGTAGATCTTGAAACAGGACAGGTCATGTATTAAGAATTTTGTGAAAAGTTGTAAGAAACCGAGGCGGTGCAGCACACTTTGATGTTGTAGTTGTTTTGAAATACACACCTACAGTAGCTCTACCAAGGCCAAAGCATCCCACAGGTGGAACAATATATTTTAAAAAAGCGTAAGAACATTAATGATACAAACAGTTAACAACATCAGAAAACATCAATTTTGTCTCTCTCTAACATTAGTTAGATCAACCATGTATTGTTGTTTGGGCTACCATTTTATTTACAGTATAGATAATTCATTTAAATTCCAAAACAAGTGGCAGCCTAAAATATTATTTGTAAAAGAGCTCACAAGTTTAAAACCAGTATGTAGGAGGAAAATATAAATGAAAATGGAAATATATAACTATCTAAAATAGTTTCTACTTCAAAGAAGCCTCACCATGATAATAATTGTTATGATTTTCAGTGTGTTAGCTGCCATATAGTAATTTCTCACATATCTGGGGCTTTTAATTTGAAGGACAAAACGTTTCTATGAATGAAGAGCAAACCCTTTTCACACAATGACGACTCACCATCCTAGTCTTAAAAATGTGTATTTGTATTTAATTGAAGTTTAATGATCCACAGAGAGTACAACACTTTATCTCCATCATTCTTGTTTCTTTATTTTACAACTTGTTGACAATAAACCAACTCCTCTCTGCAGTTAGGTTGAGTAGCCTATAAAACTTAGCTACATCAAAAACCACACAAGACCAGTTTGTTATAAAATGAAAATAATTATAATAATCATATACCAAGCTTGAATTGATTCTTCCAGAGTCATGACACGTTCTGTCTGTTTTAATTTTATAATAACAACCTGAAAAAATAGTCTGTTTATTCCAAACAGAACAGCAGAACAGTTAAATCAACAAAATGCTCTTGACAAGGTGAAGTTTTACAGCAGCGGAGTCACTCTCAGATTCATGTCTTCAGCTTCGAGGCTACTGACGTCTCATAAAGACAGATGATGTCACTATATGTGTGTGTGTGTGTGTGTTTTTCTCAGAGGCGTCCACGCAGCAGGAACATGAGGAAGACTGCACTGAGGAGGATGCAGAGCGTGCACACGGTGGGAACCACAATCTCTGTTACCATCTCCATGTGGCCTATCAGTGGATCTGAAACATGAATGCAACTGTAAGTAAATGTGTATTAATGCCTCCATTCACCTTAAATCACAAGAAAGGGCTCCCATGAACCCAAGGATGGATCACCAACTGTGCAAAGTGGGCAACTGCCCAGTGGTCCGAGATCCCATGAAGCCCCAAGAGCCCCAGGTTCAATCCTTATAATGTGGCTCTACATAATTTGATTAACAGATTTGCCCCACTTAAGTACAGTATGAGCTATGACGGGCCCTCCATCCTCCAGTCTTAAGGAGGGTCTCTGTGTGAAAATCAAGCTTTAAGACCGTCATTTTTTTAAGTCTTTGTTGAACTCATTTTAATTGCATTTAATTGCTTCAATTTTTCTGTGTCAAGAAATTAATGCAGAGTAAACCTACAGAAAGGTCATTCCATGTTATTCCATCATAGGAAAACTGTAAAGCTGCATCCAACTATTTCAATTATCTGATAAATATTTTCTTTAATAATCACTTGATTGTTCACTGTACAAAAAGTCAGAAAATATCGAAAATCATTAATCCCAGAAGTTTAAGTTTACATATTCTGTCTCTTTTTGTCACTATTTGCCCCTGTTTGAGTAACGCTTGTGCAAATGTACAGTGAGGAGCTGTTTAAGAAAGAGCTGAGCCTTTATAAGACTGAAACTCTGTATTTGTGAGCTGTTATTTTTTTTAAATATACATCTTCAGCAGGAACCAATGAGGTTGGGGTTGAGAGCCCTGGCAGAGGAGGGAAGCATTAAGAGACAGACTGAAACATACATGTTGGTTTTGGTCTTTTCATGAAATATATGGACAGGAAGGAAAAATTGAAGCCTTATCGTTTACAGTACAGTAGTTGAGTGAAGGTGGAAACCCTGTTGGGAGAATCGTGTTAATCTCACACAGCACCGTTTCAGCTCTTATACCTAAACTTCATCATGCACTGGCCAAGCCTTTTGCATTCCTGCATGTTCCTGATTTCCCTGGGACTTTCTTCTAGCTGGAGGGGCAAAACAAAGAAAAAGCCCGTTAGAGAGCAGAATAACAAGCTTGAGACAGAATTTTCCTTTGTTTGGCCCCGCCTAGCTTCTCACAGCCTACACTTTTAATGCTTTATTGTACTAACCTGCAGCCAGGAGCTGGTTACTGGAGGAGCAGGTCTCCACAGCTTTCCTCTTCCAACTCTCCACCTGTAAAAGATCCGACAAAATCTCACGGTTAAACATCATATTCTCCAGAGGGATTTTTAACGTGGAGTGTGTTGTTCTTTGGAGTTTACCTCTCTCTGGTTGGGGAAACCATTAGAGCTGATGATGCGTTTATAGAACTGGACTGAGGCCTTCGGGTAGCGTGGTTTGTTCTTGTTCCTGAAGTCCACATAATAGAGGCCGAACCTCTCAGAGTATCCTTCATCCCACTCAAAGTTGTCGAGGAGAGACCAGGCTGTGTAGCCCTTCACGTTTACCCCGTCCTTGATTGCTGTAAAATGTACCAAGGAAGAAAAAACAGCATAAACCAGACAGTGAGATCTTTCTTTTGTGGCATCGTCTGTGTTTAGCCAAGTTGTTGTTTCACCTTTGAGCATTTCGTTGATGTAATCTTTGAAGTACTGCATTCTCCAGTCATCACAGAGGTCGGTGCAGAGCATTTTCTCTGACACGCCGTTTTCTGTCACGTAGATCATGGGGTTTCCATACTGAGTCTATTAGAGAGATGTCGTATTACATTCAAATTAGAAGGAATACACACTGATGTGTTCATATCATTATGTGCTTAGATTTACCTATACAAATGTTATATTTCAATAAATATTCACACACCGTAACTCCCTCTAACAATGTAAATTGTAATTTTACCTTTCTGTTTGAGTGTGAATTAAACAAATGTCATAAAAAAGGTTCATTAGTGAGCTTTAGAGGTGTTGGGGCAGTATTTTTTGGATAGTGCCAGGATGGCTTTCCCCCCCTGTTTCTCATCTTTATACTATAAGCTAAGCTAATCACATAGTTTTAGGAACTTGGAGGCAATGGGGTCAAATCTAGTGCTTAATACTAAATACTTCAGAGCGATGTCAGTCTTCTCATCTTAATTCCAGTACTTCAATTCATCTGTGGGCTTTTTGTTTCTTTGGCTCCAGTTTCTGTGGCGCACCTGACTCTGCGCGTCTGTGAGAGCCCAGTTTGCATCACTTATTTTTTGTAATTTGTTTGCGTTGTGTTCACTTTACTCCTTGTACAAAAAGTTCTCCCAGCAGAAATCTGAAGAGTTTCATATTGTATTTTATAAATCATACACAGCTGCGAATCTGGACTTTACTCAGATCTGTGTTTTGTACCTTGACAAAGTTCAACAAGCGTCGGAAGCCCCAGGGAACAGAATAGAGCCATTCAGAGCCAGGATCAGGCCACTGTGGGTCAACCAGCTCAGCGAGGTCACGATCTGCGAAGTAGCTATCTCCGAAGCCTGATGGGTAATTCTTCTGGGTGATGTAGCGAGTAGTGAAATGGCCGAGGCCCAGGAAGTCGCAGGTTCCCTTAATGTAGCTCTTTTCCTGAGGCGAGAAGACGGGCAGCCGTGAAGCTCCCAGGCCCTGCTGGCCACTCTTCCTGCCTACAGGTGGAAGTTCAAAACAATTTGTATTGAAACTAAAGCACCAGCAGACAAGGTGCATATGAATGGCAGATTCCAGATGTAATGTAGTTGTTTTTTATACCCATAATGCAGTGGTGAGCAGGTGAGGTGTTTGAACAAATATCATATAAACAGTTGTACATATGTGACCACGACGTACCGATGTAGTCTTTCATAACCTGGGGATAGTCTCCGTTGAAGATGGGAGTAGCAAACCAGCCCATGTAGAACTGGATGTATCTCTCTGCTGCTTCAATGTCCCTCTGGTTGGTGATGTCCACCGGTTCACCCCAGTCAGCTGTTAGCGAGATCCCAACTAGGCCTGGACACACACACACACAAGATTATTGTCCAGCATGGCGGAAATTTATCTTTGACTTTCAACACACACACACACACAAAATAAATAATAATAATGTTTCATTTTTACCTTTTTGTTTGCTTCGCCACTGCATGTCGTACGTGTGCCAAACCTTAGCATGTGCCTGTTATGAAGACGGAGAGGAAGTGTCACCTTAATGTCCTTTTTTTAATTTTTTTTTATTTAGTGTAGTTTGATATTTTAGATGCCACAAGTGGGTATTATATTGCAAGAGAAAAAACAAATGAAACATGCTGTCAGTTGATATTTTGCAGATTCATTAATTTTTCCACTTGGTGGAGGATAAATAAAAAACTTAATTTGGGCGCCATTAGGATTCTCCCAAAACACGTCCATCTTAATCATGTCATCGTAATATTTAATCCTTCCTTGTTGATGTGTTTGATTGAAAGAGTAGTCAGTGAAAGATTAATTTAATCATGCTAAAAAAAAAAAAGAAAAATTCTTATCGCAAGCCCTCTTCAAATTGGTTGTTTTGTCAAATCAACACGAATATTGAATATTCAGTGATGTAAGGGAAAACGTTCACATTTAAAAGGATGGAAGCAACAAATTTTGGCATTTTTGTTTGATGAACGATTTAAATGAAAAATCAATTTATCAAATTCATACGTAGCAAATCAAAACATTAAAAAGAGAAGTGGTACACAATGACAGTCCATCACACTGTAACACTCAAGGTCAGACATACAGTAATTTTTCAGTCCACTGGGTAAAACCTTTGTCCAGGAAATGACCAGCCGGTACTCTTATCTAAAGCTCCACCACAGATACTGAAATGGTGAGATTGTTTTGTCAAAATAAAAACAGGCCTGTCTACTAATCCTGTTATCTAATCCTAATACCTGTTGCTGATGTCGTCTGTCATTTGGCGACAGAATAAAACCGACCTGGACAAAAACCTTCATCTCGCCAGTCTTACTTTGATGATATGGTGAGCAGCTTTGTAAGCTCCTGTTCCCTTCAGCTTCAGCCCGGGCGCATGTTCCCCTGTTTCATATCCCTCCACAGCAATCGACTGAAAACACAAGACAACACTGTCTGATATAAAAACACAAATGCTACAGAACTGTGAACGCACCCTATCTCTTCAGCCTGACTCACCCAGGGGTTGTTGAATGTGATCCAGTACCTCACTCTGTTCCCAAATCTTTCAAAGCACAAGTTGGCAAAGTCGTTGAAGTGGTTCACCATGCTGATGTTCTGCCAGCCGCCGTATTTCTCCTGTAACACCTGAACAGGTGGAGTGTAAAACTGTATCAGTATCCACACAGTACCTTCCAATCAGCAAACAGAAATATAAAACAAAGGTTCAGTGAGTTCAGTGCTCACCTGAGGTAAATCCCAATGGTACAGAGTGACAACAGGTGTGATCTTATTTTCCAGCAGGATGTTAATCAGGTCGTTGTAATATTTGATTCCTTTCTCATTGATGTGTTCACCTGAGAGAGTTGCCAGTGAAAGATGGAATTAATATCAATATTCATCTAATAAGATAAAGCTTAATTACCGCAGGAGCAACAAATGCTCATTATCCATCATTTCTCAGTGTGTAAATTATTTGTTTTATAAAATGTCCAAAAGATAATGAAAAATGCCGATGACTAGATGACTTCAGATTAGGACTGCACGATATGCAAATAAATCATATTGTGATTATTTTGACAGATAAACATGTTCCTTTAGATCTAGAGAATATGATTTGTAGGCCAGGGCGTCTCTGTAGTACCACAACGCTTATGGTGCCAACAATGCACAATGTTGTGACACATTTTACCTTTATCAAAAAATTGCAGCTCCTGCAAATTGGATATTGCACTTGGACATATTGCGACTTTGATTATGTTTCGATTAATTGTGCAACCCTACTTCAGATTTCGCATTTATAAGAATAACCAGCAACAATTAAGAAAACATACTAAACCACATTTACCACACTAAAATACTGTAAAATAAATAAATAAATAAGATGAGGCATTTGCTTACTTTTCAGTCCGCTTGGTAAAATCCTTGGCCAGGAGATGGAGAAACGATAATGATTCAGCTTCATGTCTTTCATCAAGGTGATGTCGTCCTTTAAAACAAACAACAGGAAATATTTTTCAAACCATTGCAAGACAAAACTGAAAAAGAGTCGTATCTGAGCTCTGGTTTTCAAACCCGTTAGTTTGTTTGCCCGCCTGGCTGTAAGCATTAAATCTCATCTAACAACAGTTTGCTGTTAAATTTAAAGGAAAACTGTTCGTACCAAGCAGCAGTTGATTATTATTTTGCTGTCAGTGAGAAGTCTTCACTTTAACATCTTAAACTCAACACACAGTCTCATGCTGTGCAGCCAGACATTGTTCAAACCCACAAAACTCCACTTTAACAGAATAGTTCAACATTTTGAGGAACAAGCTGTCTGCAAGAGTTAGATGAGAAGATCATCACCGCTCTTACGTTTGTGTATTAAGTCTGGAGCTGGAGCCAGGAGGTTATTAGCTTAGCTTAGTATAAAGACTGGAATAAAAAAAACCTGCCTACCATCACATCTAAAGCTCTCTGAATAACACTTTTTCTATCTCAGTTGGCTAGCTGTTTGAAACTAAGATAAACATCTCCTGGCTATGGCTTAATGTTTTTATACTACATTGGCCCTGAGAGCTCAATGCACTGCACCCCAAAGAAAACCCATGCAAAAAGACAAAACACAAGCAAACTCATGAAACATCTTCATCAATTTGACAAGACATTTGCTGCACATACTCACAACACAACCAAAGGCAGAAGCGCGCTTTGCTTTGTGACTTTTGAAGTCAAAACCATTGAACAACAAGTGCTTCTCAACTGGGTTCATCACTTTTTAGTGTCCCCTGTGAACACCTCGGGTGAAAACCTTGGGTGTGTAGCAGTAACATTAAGCATCAGTGGAGGTTTACACTCTCCAGTGCCTTCTCCTGTTTGGAGAGTAGCTGCATTTATTCTGCATGTCACCTTGAATTTGTAGTATCCCTCACACGAGGAGTCTCCCGTATCATTTGAGAATATTTTCCCTTTTTTGTGGGCGAATGTATCCCAGATGCTCATTCCTTTGCCGTCCATGTTCCAAGCCCCTTCAGTCTGATAGGCAGAGCTGCCAGCTCCCCAGGAGAAACCTGCAGAGCAACACAGAGTAGACGATCAGACCACTGGTTGACAAAATTGTCTCTCCAAAAAGGTCAGCTTAGTAGCTTTTCTGCCGGAGCTTTCCATCATATTCATCATCATCTTTCATTAGAATATTATATCATCTGCTGTTTCCAAGGACAAGAACGTCCACAATTTGTGAACTATTTTGCGTTGAATTGTGTGTTCTACCAGTTGGGAAGGTGCCGTAGTAGAAGGATGTTCTCTCATTCTTTGTCCAGTCAAAGTCCTCACTGGCTGAAACACACAGCACCAGTGCAAGCACATGGCACGTCCTCAGGATGCACTGCTGCAGCATCATGATCTTTGGCAAGGAGCTCACTGTCTTCAGTTACACCTGCAGAGAAATTGTTTGGCAAGATTTAATGGGTGATTTCACTTCATTAGAGCAACATGTAGGCAAATGAAACCCATCACAACATCAAAACAGCTGCAAGGCTGCATCTCCCATCAGTCCATCATGAGCTAAGATAAGCTGAGCACAGATCCCAGAATGTACAGACATGTTAAAGTAAAGCAAGGATTCAGAAACTCACGCTCAGGTGTCAGGTGTCCACAGGTTTTCAGTAAAACCATCCTAACTCAAACCTCTGGATCATTTGTTAAATATCGACTGAAAAAACATCCAGTCATCGTCAGACCTCGTGGATATAAAGGAAGAATCTAGTTTCATTTCAGCCAGCTGTAAGACACACTGACACAAAACGCTATCAGAGACAGAAAGTAAGCCAGCTTGTCCAGCACAGTCAGGATGAGAGACATTTCAAGCTGCTTTATCTCTTAAGTGGTGTAAAATACAACCAAGATTTTAAAAAATTAAAGCGGATAAAAATTGTAAAGTTGCCTCTGAGTCCTCCTGCGGAAACCTGTGCTGTTTGTCTCCCTACATCTGTCCCTTTGCTCAGTCTCTGTCTCAGCCCCAGCCGCCTCACTCAGAACCACATATAGATGTCTGACCTGCTGCATTTGTCTCTGCTGGAAACTGCTCCAAAATGCAAGAAACGTCCCCAAGCTTCTGGATGTGGTTAATGCTCGCCGGTGTCACCGACTGGTTCACTGCCAAAGTTACAGAAACAAAACCGGGTGAAGCATCCAGGACATTTTCTGCTATTCATCAGCCCACATGCAGCAAACCCCCACCCCCCCCCCCCCCCCCCCC